>NW_024430719.1:0-31520 GCF_017639785.1 Mesocricetus auratus
GGGCTGCCTTTTTGTCTTGCTGACTGTGTCCTTTGCCTTACAGAAGCTTCTCAGTTTCAGTAGGTCCCATTTATTAATTGTTGATCTCACTGTCTGTGCTACTGGTGTTATGTTCAGGAAGCTGTCTCCTGTACCAATTCGCTCAAGGGTACCTCCCACTTTCTCTTCTAAGAGGTTCAGTGTGGCTGGATTTATGTTGAGGTCTTTGATCCATTTGGACTTAAGTTTTGTGCATGGCGATAAACATGGATCGATCCGCATTCTTCTACATGCCAGTCTCCAGTTATGCCAGCACCATTTGTTGAAGATGCTTTCTTTATTCCATTGTATATTTTTAGCTTCTTTGTCAAAGATCAGATGTTCGTACGTGTGTGGGTTAATACCCGGGTTTTCAATTCGATTCCATTGGTCTACCTGTCTATTTTTGTGCCAATACCAAGCTGTTTTCAGGACTATAGCTCTATAATAGAGCTTGAGGTCAGGGATGGTGATGCCTCCGGACGTTGCCTTGTTGAACAGGGTTGTTTTGGCTATCCTGGGTCTTTCAGCACCTCAAGGAACTTTCTCAAAAATAGACCACATACTTGGCAACATATAAAACCTCAACAAGTATAAAAATTGGAATAACTCCATGCATCTTATCAGACCATCATGCGTTAAAATTACAATTAACAACACAAATTGCAGAAAACCTACAAACTCATGGAAATTGAATAATGCACAATTGCACCATTTCTGGGTAAAAGAAAAAATAAAAAAGAAATTAAAAACTTCCTAGAATTCAATGAGAATGAAGACACAACATACCCAAACCTATGGGACACTTTGAAAGCAGTGCTAAGAGGAAGGTTCATAGCACTAAGTGCCCACATGAAGAAACTTGAGAATAGTTACACTAGAGAATTAACAGCACAGCTGAAAGCCCTAGAACACAAAGAAGCAAATTCATCCAGGAGAAGTAGATGCCAGGAAATAATCAAACTGAGGACTGAAATCAATAAAGTAGAAACTGGAAAGCAATCCAAAGAATCAATGCAACGAAGAGTTGGTTCTTTGAGAAAATCAACAAGATAGACAAACCTTTGTCCAAACTTACCGAATGGCAGATGTGAACATGCAAATTAACAAAATTAGAAACAAACAGGGGGACATAACAATGGACACTGAGATTATACTTTGAAAAACTCTACTCCACAAAATTCAAAAATTTAAAGGAAATGGACAATTTTCTGGACAGCTATCACTTGCCAAAATTAAATCAAGAACAGATAAACTATTTAAATAGACTTATAACCCCTATGGAAATAGAAGCATTCATCAAAAGTCTCCCAATCAAAATAAGCCCCGGGCCAGATGTCCTCACTGCAGAATTCTACTAGAAATTCAAAGAACAGCTTATACCAATTCTTCTCAAGGTATTCCAGAAGGGTCTTTGCCAAAATCTTTCTACGAGGCTTCAATAACCTTGATACCCAAGCCACACAAAGACACAACTAAGAAAGAGAACTTCAAACCAATATCTCTCATGAATATTGATGCAAAAATACTCAATAAAATACTGGCAAATCCAATCCAAAAACACATCAAAACAATCATTCACCATGATCAAGTAGGTTTCATCCCAGGGATGTAGGGATGGTTTAGCATACAAAAACAATGTAATCCACCATATAAACAAGCTGAGAAATAAAAATCGCATGATCATCTCCCTAGATGCTGAAAAAGCCTTTGACAAAATCCAACACCCTTTCATGATAAAGGTCTTGGAGAGTTCCAGGATAACAGGAATATACCTGAACATAATAAAAGCTATATAGAGTAAACCAACAGCCAACATCAAACTAAATGGACAGAAACTCAACCGGATTCTGCTAAAATCAGGAGCAAGACAAGGCTGTCCACTCTCTCCATACCTTTTCAATATTGTGTTTGAAGTTCTAGCTAGAGAAATATGACAACAAAAGAAGATCAAGGGGATAAAACTTGGAAAGGAAGAGGTCAAACTTTCACTATTTGCAGATGATATGATAGTTTACATAAGTAATCCAAAAAAACTCTACCAGAGACGTCTTACAGCTGATAAATAGTTTCAGCAAAGTGGCAGGATAAAAGATCAACTCAAGAAAATCAGTAGCCCTATTATATACAGATGATAAAAAGGCTGAGAAAGAAATCAGAGAAACATCACCTTTTATAATTGCCACAAACCACATAAAATACCTTGAGATAACACTAACCAAACAAGTGAAAGACCTGTATCACAAGAACTTTGAGTCTTTATAGAAAGAAATTAAAGAAGCCCTCAGAAAATGGAAAGATCTGCCATGCTCTTGGATAGGTAGGATCAATGTAGTAAAAATGGCAATCCTGCCAAAAGCAATTTACAGATTCAATGCAATCCCCACTAATATACCAGCACAATTCTTCACAGACCTTAAAAGAACAAGAATCAATTTTGTTTGGAAAAACAAAACACCCAGGATAGATAAAACAACCTTACACAACAAAGCACATCTGGAGGCATCACCATCCCTGACCTCTATTATACAGCTGTAGTCCTGAAAACAGCTTAGTACTGGCACAAAAATAGACAGGTAAACCAATGGAATCAAACTGAACACCCTGATATTAACCCATACATGTATGAACATGTGAACTTCAACAAAGAAGCTAAAAATATACAATGGAAAAAAGAAAGCATCTTCAACAAATGGTGCTGGCATAACTGGATACTGGAATGTAGAATACTGCAGATAGATCCAGGTCTTTCACCATGCACAAAACTTAAGTCCAAATGGAACAAAGACCACAACATAAATCCAGCCACACTGAACCTCTTAGAAGAGAAAGTGGGAGGTACCCTTGAACGAATTGGTACAGGAGACTGATTTCTGAACATAACATCAGTAGCACAGACAGTGGGGTCAACAATTAATACATGGGACCTCCTGAAACTGAGAAGCTTCTGTAAGGCAAAGGACACAGTCAACAAGACAAAAAGGCAGTCCACGGAATAGGAAAAGATATTCACTAACCCCACATCTGACAGAGGGCTGATCTCCAAAATTTACAAAGAACTCAAGAAGCAAGTCTCTGAAACACTAAAGGATCCAATTAAAATATTGGCTACAGAACTAAATAGAAAATTCTCAATAGAGGAGTCTAAAATGGCTGAGAGGCACTTGAGAAAGTTCTCAGCATCCCTAGCCATCAGGGAAATGCAAATCAAAACAACTCTGAGATGCCATCTCACTCCTGTCAGAATGGCTAAAATCAAAAACACCAATGACAGTTTATGCTGGAGAGGTTGTGGAGAAAGGGGAGCACTCTTCCACTGCTGGTAGGAATGCCAACTCATATAGCCACTTTGGAAATCAGTGTGGAGATTCCTCAGAAAAATGGTTATCAGCATACAAGACCCTGCAATTCCACTCTTAGGCATATACCCAAAAGATGCACATTCATAAAACAAGGACATCTGTTCCACTATGTTCAGAGCAGCATTGTTTGTAATAGCCAGAACTTGGAAACAACCTAGATGCCCCTCAACTGAAGAGAGGATAGAGAAAATGTAGTACATTTGCACAATGGAGTACTATTCAGCAGAAAAAAAAAACAATGGAATATTGAAATTTGCAGGCAAATGGATGGCTCTAGAAGAAACCATCCTAAGTGAGGTAACCAAGTCACAAAAAGACAACCATGGTATGTACTCTCCCATATATGGATTTTAGACTTAGATCTGGGGAGTGCCAGCCTACAATTCCAAAGCCAGAGAATCTGGGAAACAGAACCTTCATCCAATGGCTCATGGAAGCAGAGGCAGACTCCCACAGCTAAACACTGAGTTGAACTGAAGGAACCCAGTGACAGAGAGGGAGGACTGATGAGCAAAGGGGTTTTAGACTGGGCTGGTTTAACTCCCAGAAACAGCTGACCTGACAAGAGTTAGCTTTTGAATCCCAGACTAATGGCTGGGAATCCAGCATGGGACTGATCAAGACCCCTGAATGTGGGTGTCAGTGAGGAGGCATAGGCAATCTATGGGGCCTTGGGTAGTAGATCAGTATTTATCCCTGGCATACAAATGGACTTTGGGTGCCCATCCAACAATGAGAGATGCACTCTCACCCTGGACTCTTGGGGGAGGGTCTAGGCCCTGCCCTGGATGAAATGGCAGACTATGGACACCCCTATGGAGGGCCTCATTATCCCTGGGGAAATGAGGGCATATTGGAGGGGTTGGTGGGAGGGCGTGGTAGGAGGGGAAGGAAAGGGAGAGGGACCTGTGATTGAGATATGAAGCAACATTGTTTCTAATTTACATTTAAATTTAAAAATAAAAATTAAAAAAATAATTAAATAAAATAGAGGAACGATAAAAAAAATCCTATTACCTTTTCCTGGCATTCTTAGTGTGAGTCGTTGACCTTCCCCATGCCTGTATCCCAGAACCCAGGAAACTAAAGCAGGAAGATGGAGATTCCAAGGCCAGCTTGAGCTGCACAGCAAAACTGTATGGCTTATGCTCTTCCCTCTAAAGAGAGTGGCATGTGACTCTCAGACCGACAGTGGGTTTTTATCAAATGAGGCATTCACACATGCTAAGCCCCATCTTTCTTTTACAAGAAGAATCTAATAACAATTCTGCTGATCGGCTTACCACTTCTGCTTTTGAATCTTGATAAGGATGCATTGAAAAAAACAAAAGGTTTCAAAATCCAAAGAGATACTTTTAAATGTCTGTCATTTTTCTTGGGATTAGACAAGTGCTCAAATTCTCTGGGCCTCTTATTTTTTCCATTAATTAGCAGTGTGTCATTGCCTTAGGGGTTCTGTGAAGTTTCCCCGCATATTTTGAAGCCATTATGAATCCAAATTCAATATAGTTATTCATTCGCCTGATAGATTCACTTGGATAACTATAATACTAATTGTTCCTAGAACTATTATTTAAGTACTTTTGTATAGCAAGCATCTGGACCCCAACAATGAATTGCTCTCCATATCACCCACTTCTAGGGGGCATATATCACAGGCCCGAAATCAATAAACGTTGATGAATTAAATTCCATGAACAGATTGGGTGATACCTCCAAAGGCTAATTTATCTCCTACATTTACTGTCCCTGAGTTTGTTGCCATATATTATGTAAATATCATACATAAGATTTCAAATTAAACCATAATTGTTTCCTAGTAAAACCATAACTGTAGTAAAAAGACAAGTAGTGTGTGACCAACTTAAAAACAACATAGCTAGTGGGTGATTTATTGTTGTGAGTTAAGCAATTATAACTTAACATCAGGATTTCAGTTGCTACATGTGACAAATATGTGGGACTCTTTAGCAGAAAATTGTTTCATCATAGTTTCTGTTTGATCCTCTGGATTACATGGAGCTATGAAGAACCACCTAGAACATGTTGGTGCTTCAATGATGAGCAATGAAACAGAGTGGCAGATTTTTATATAGGTGACACTCACCAGCATTAACTATGTCAAGGCTGGCAAACCAGTGTAAGTAGTTGTGTTGCATCTTTCAACAAGATGGGCTTAAAATTATCCACAAAATAATAAAAAAGGAGAAACAAATAAACTTGAAAAGACAATGGATTTACTAAAAACCATACATGGGCAACAAATATCTAGAATTGAAATCTAGTTAAAAATACTCAATAAAGAAACTCAACTGCAGTATCACAGGGGCAGCATGGGTTTGAGTTCTGGAAACTGGAAGGCCCTTTTTCATAAACTCTAGACAAAGGCAAAAGCAGTTCAATTGGAGTGTGTAACTCTGGTCATCTGTTATCTACAGATCAGTGAAATGGCTCGACTGAGCCCTGAGGAGCTCTGTTGTGCATTCTGCCCAGGAGATTCCGTCCCGTTTCTCCAAAGTTATTAATTGTACAAATCACTGTAGTGAAACTCCCTTTTCAGTGCTCTCTCTTGACTAGAAGCAAACACTAGAGTGCAGTGCAGAGTAGAAGGACATGCTCTCTTTAATTAAAAAGAAGTTTGTGATCTGCAATTTCAAAGTCCATCAAGCATAGCCCTATAAAAACGCATGGGCTATCCAAGGGGCTGTAGGAAGTATGTCCAAGAAGCACAATAAAATCAATTGAAGTTCATTTTATGCTTCTGATAGTAAAACATTTAAAAAGAGATCACCTCACCCACATCGGTCCACTGTGAAGTGATGCATTTGTCTTTACAAGAGGAGACCAGGGCTAAAGCCTTGAAGTCTCTGCACAGTTGTGTATTCTGGGCCATATCTGATACCATAATTTACAACTTTACTGATATTCCCAGTTTCCATTAAATGCTTTACATATTGTGATATGGGGATTTTAATTCATTTCTTAGAAAAGTTAATGGTTAGCAAGGGAAATGGAGCAATTTAATGTGTCCCACAGTGTTTATTTCTAATTATTTCATGCTTCGAAATGAAGGAGAATCAATCCACAAGAGAACAAAATATAAATTCACTGTGGTCATAAATTCACTATGAAAGACTCCCAATGAAACTGATTTGAAGAAACTGAGAAGGTAGGCGTATATTCAGGAAAACCTGCAATTACTAAAGCATACTACAGTTTCATTCTCCTTGGAAATAAAAACACATACCATGGTAAGTTATTCATCCATGAAATGAGAATCATAGATCCTGTAACACATACAGAAAATGCCTAGAACATGGGTGGAGCTTTCTATAAAGTAGGGAACATTGAAACCTGGCAGCCAAAAATCTGATCATTACCTGCTAATGACCAAAAATAGAACAGTATCACACACAGCACAGAACAAAGTAAATAGCCTATACTATGCATTTACTGTTTTAATGGAAGATGTCTTACCAAATGCACTAGTTTAAACAAAAGAAACATGAAAAAAGGCAGAAACATTGTATACTGCCAAAACAAACACACAAACATAACAACAATGGCTATATGTTAAATACAGGACACAGCTGGAAGAGCTCATGGTAGCAAAGCTAGGTCTATTTCAGTGTTAGACTAAATTAAATGGTTGTGACTTGTAACCCAGAGTGCAGAAAAAATATGTAAGTATATAGTGGCATAAACAGATAAACAAATGACTTAATCAGTAAGTCAACAAATGAAAGGACAAAATTAATACCTGTGCAGAAGAATTTCAATTGATCCATGTAGGACTCCATTATCCAGGACAGGTAGCATAAGGCTGTCGTGATCTATTGTTTATGATCTAATAAACCCACTGAAGATCAGAATACAAAGCCAGTCACACTAGACATCCATAGAAGTTGGTCAGTGGTGTCACACATCTTTAATCCCAGGATTCAGGAAACACAGGCAGATGGATCTCTGTGAGTTCGAGGCCACCCAGGGCTAGAGGAGAGTGAATCAGTCTAAAAGAGTAGTAGAGCTCAGACCTTTAATCCCAGCACTAGAGAGATATATAAGAAAGAAGCAAATGGTCTCATGTGGCAATTAATCTCCAGCCTCCTTGAGGACAAGAGAGATTTAGTTTCCAGACACGGGGAAGACAGGATCTCCAGTTCAGCCTTGGTAAAGGTACAAGATACTGGCTGGCTGCTTTACTTCTCTTATGTTCAGCTTGAACCCCAATATCTGTCTCTGAGTTTTTATTAATCGTGCTACACAAGCCCTTCATCTCACTCCCTCAGTGTAGCCTGTGGACCAGGACCTTTCCCCCAAGGAATACAATATGGGAAAACAGCCATTAAACAGTGGAAATGTGTGACAAACATTACCTGAGCTGCAGGATCAACATTATCATTGATAGTTTCTTCCCTTGATATGATGGAAACAAAAATATAATTGTCTTATGTGGTCTTCCTATCTCACAACTCTGGTCTAATCTTGGGGGTAAAAAATCTAACAAATCCCAATTCAGAATCTACATGCTGCATCAAAATAGACAAAGTATTGCTGGCCTTGTACAAATACAAAGAATATCTGAGAAACTATCACTGTCTGGAGGTGCCTAAGGGACATGATAGTTTATTTGAGTTTGAATGGAATCCTAGGACAAAATAGCACATAAGGTTAAAAACTAAGATTTTTGAATAAGGCTGGGATTGCAGTTAGCAATAGCGTGGTGATATTGGTTTGTCCAATAAGAGGGAGTGTATCATACTAATGCACGATGTTAATGGGGGGAAATGGATGTGAGGGCAGAGGCACAGATTATAAAGAATTCTGTCTGCTGTCTGCTCGTTTGTTCCATAAATCTAGAGCTTTTAAGTTAAAAAAATTAAGTTATTTTAAAGTGTCTCTTTTCTCTGTGTGTATCATACATGACATGGCAGCCTGTCCTCAACCTGTCCCCCAACCAATGGAACCCCAGAAACTACAGGATTGAAAGCAAGCTAAAGAATGTTGTCTCTCTTGTCCTCTGGTTCACATGTCTTGCTAAAACAGAAGAAGTGCCTTACTACTTCATGTTCTCTGCATCCAATCAGCACAGTGTTCTCAAACCACAAGTGTTAGCCTCAAATTAGGACAACTGTAGCATTTGCAGAGTGTTCTGTGCCTGAGCACAGGGGAATTGACGCAGTTGGGCAAAACTGTGAAGGTGCAATGTTGGCTATGCCAAGTGAAAGCAAACATTTCCACTGATCCCTGCGAATGGGTATTAAGAAAGAAACACTATAGAAACAGCTGACCTGACCAAGTGAGTGCAAACGAACCCCAGTCTAAAGCTGGGGAACCAGCATTGAACCCAACCAAACCCTCTGAATGTGGGAGGCCTGGGCAGTCGATGGAACCTCAGACAGTGGAACCAGTATTTATCCCTAGTGCAAAATGGACTTTGGGAGCCCATTACTCATCAAGCCATATACGGAGGAGGGCCTAGGCCCTCCCCCAAATGATGTGACAGACTTTGATGATCCTCCATGGAAGGCCTCACCCTCCCTAAGGAGTGGATGGGGGGAGGAGTGTAGGGGGCCAGTGGGGGCCATGGGAGGATGGGAGGGAGAGGAAACTAGGATTAATATGTAAAATAAGATTGTTTCTAAATTTAAATAAATGAAAAAGAAAGAAAGAAACACTGACCAGGACAGTGACCACAAATCAATCACCAGGTGCTATGTTCATTTTCCTCATCTAGGATACTGTGTCTTAAACTTGCAAACTCTATATTTGATAAACTGAGAACAGGCTCAGTTCTGGATCCCTGGTAAACCTCCCTAACCATCTTCATTCACTTTACCACCAGGGTTTCCTGCTATATAATTCATGGAATGTTTTTGTAGGATACATACCTATTTTATTCTTAGTAGCACCATAGTGTCTGTTTACATACAGTCTGATCTCTCTGTAGACCAAGGTATGCTGATAACGCGTCTGTCCTTGCTGGCCTTCCTAATAAATGTTCCTTGTCTTTGCCAACTGGCCACTGGCCTGACATGATCCACCATCCCATCAGTTCTACGTAGAGCTAAGAATTCCCATCACGCCGGGCAGTGGTGGCGCACGCCTTTAATCCCAGCACTCGGGAGGCAGAGGCAGGCGGATCTCTGTGAGTTCGAGGCTGGGCTGGACCGAAAGCCTCCAAAACAATACAGAGAAACCCTGTCTCGAAAAACCAAAAAAAAAAAAAAAAAAGAATTCCCATCACTTGTGGTATAACCCATACCTAGATATAGCCAGAATCAAATGGACCTTTCTGAGGATGCCGGCCATACTCTGTGAGTTGACACATCAATTCAGGACTTTTAGGAACTGGAGTCACAGCAGTACATTTGCTGTGTTCCTTCTTGAGTTATCCCCACCCTCCTTGATATGAAACCAGTGGCGTCTACTCCACATATATTCTCCAAGTTTATCTTGTGCTTATCAACAAAGTTTTCTATTATCTTTTCACTTACACAGTATTCCAACCATTCATAATTCTGTTTAAATGATACAAATGGTTACAGAGATATTTCTTTTTCTCACACACAGCTCCCTCCAAAAGGTATCTTCTGAGTAAAATGTATTACTTCATTAGGACCTTAGGATTTGGAAAAGACTAGTCGGTGATTTTAACATAAGATTGTCTCTGTGAATCAATAATTTAATTTTTATTTGGAGTATTTTATAAGCTAATTGTATTGTTTCTTGGAATCACACTTGCAAGGTCAGCCTTTTGCCAGCATCATTTGAATTTTAAATATGAAACTTTGCTCTTAGGAAAAATTCAATAAGGAAAGAGTTGTTCAAAATGTATGCACCTTTGCCAAATGGTATATAAAGAATGGATTAGGGTAAGAATTACAAATATTACATATAATGCAAAAATGCACATCTCTAAACTTTGGTTAACACCAGCAAGACAAGACTTCTAGAAGAGGCCAATTGGAAAGGCTTTTCAGCATCATGGGGAATTCTACAAAATGTGTTATGTAAATGTAGCTGAATATTTAGAAAATATGATTTACATGCTGTGTTTCTTCTGTGTCATTTCTGTCTTCATGAAAAGTTGTTGATAAATATGAAATATTGTCACAAAGGCAAATACAGTTAAGAAGAAAAGAGAAATGAAAGGCAATGTCATCACTGCTGGCAATTGGGACGGTGCTTTTGGAGAGCCACTGGCCGTGCCAACTGTGAGAGGTAGGTGATCATTTCCTGTGACTTGGAGATCCTGCTACTGGAAATACAGATTAAGAAATTTTATTACAAGCATGAAATACTAAAAGTATGAAAATTAAAATTTTAAATAATTTTTGCCCATAATGAAACCCATTACTGTCATTTATATACTAAACTTTAATATAAACTAACAAGAAAAACAAAATGAATAAATATAAATGTGAACTGGAAAAAATCCAAAACTAACCTTTTTTTTTAATGACGGCATTGTGAGGATTTTTAGTCCCTGTTTTATTTTTAAAATTTTAAAACCTCTGATTCAGAATCTGATGCCAATTGTCACAATAACTGATGCTCCCTGAGCTAGTGGCTTTTGGGTTCTTGTCCCTCAGATTTGAAGGATAAAATTCACAGACCACAGAAGATGACTTTCAGAGAGAAGTTATTTTTACATTCATAAGTGGGAACTTGGGGGCAGGGCCCTGAGTCCCACAACAAGAGGGATCTCAGGAACTAGGATACCATAGAACTTCTGGTCTCCTGTATAATGACTTACAGAAGAAGCTGGTGTTAGGCATGGGGAGGACAAACTGGTCTCTCCATTGGCCTGACCAGATGTCCAAGTATCTTTCTCCAGCTCAGCCATGTAGACAGGGAAGGCTTTTAAGCAGAGATCCTCTCTAGGGAAGTTGGAAATGAACTCTCTTCTAATATGCCTGGCCACAGGAAGGACATTCCTGAACTGCTGCTCTGGACCCCCACCCTATCTGCCCAGTTTCTGTCTCCTGTGCTCTTTGGGGGCAAGATACCAAGTTAAACAAGTGTCTAATACAAAGAAAAGTACGTATTACTATTACAGCAGATTAAGCCCTCCAGTAAGAGATAAAGGAAAAGCCTCTGTAGTGTCACTTGAATGGCTGGAGCTAATCCAGGAGAAACACACTGAACAGAAATCCTTTACAGCACATGCATACAGGTTTGCGTTCTTCTCCTCACTTCCTCAAGTCACACTATAATCAGTGAAGCATGTTTTACTGAACCAGAAACCATGTTTTGGCTATATTAGACAAAAGAGGAGTTTACAAGCTGAGACATTGTCACAATTATCTTGAAACAGACCAGAGCTGCTTTCCAGAGCACCTGTGAGCCAGGGTTATTCTCCCGACCTGGCATAATTATGCTCTTCCCATAAGGACAATAAGGCTTAATGAGCGACTGCTAGCCAGGGTCTTCTCTGGACAATGTCTATGTTAGCCAGGCAGAGGTATGTTCAGGAACGACATTTTAACAAAAGCATATCCTTAGTGAATCTAAATTCTGGTTGTGTTCTAAGTTCAACTCTGCTTTTCTAGTATACCTATTGTTATCTAAGGGGTCTAGTTCATTGTGCTGCTTATCTGGACTTGTCTAAGTGTGGTTGCTTGAAAGTATTTGGTCTCCATAAGATCACAGGAAGTCGAAATAATAGGGTGTGTGCCCTTTAGAGGAAGTATGATCTTGTTGGACGAGGCTTGATGACACACTCCTTTAATCCAGACCTTCAGGATGGAGGGCACACCTTTAATATGGGCCACACCTTCTCTTGGAAGTGTACTACTGTGAGGGCAGGCTTTAAAGTCTTTTTCTCAAGTTTCATTCAGTGTGACAGTCAGACACTTCCTGTGGCCTGTGAGTCAAGATGTAAGCACTCAGCTCCAGCACCACATCTGCCTGAGAGCTGCCATGCTCCCTGTCATGATGATAATGGACTGATCCTCTGCAACTGTAAGCAAGCTACCTCAATTAAATGTTTTCTTTATAGGACTTGTCATGATGTCTCCTCACTGCGATATAAACTCTAAGACGCTAAAGTAGTGATGCTTCAGATGAATTCTCCTTCTGCATAACTTGATATTGTTAAAACTTTTATCAAACTAAGTATTTTGTGACAGGACATTATTCTACTTTTTTTTGTCTCCATCACTACTGGGACATCTTGTTTGGAATAAACCTACTGATGAATGGCTTCAAATTTACAGCTTCAAAATGCAATTTGTCACACCTACGAACACCTGATTTTTGACAAAGAAGCTAAAATTATACATTGGAAAAAAGAAAGCATCTTCAACAAATGGTGCTGGCATAACTGGATGCTGGCATGTAGAAGACTGCAGATAGAGCCATGTCTATCGCCATGCACAAAACTTAAGTCCAAATGGAACAAAGACCACAACATAAATCCAGCCACACTGAACCTCTTAGAAGAGAAAGTGGGATGTACCCTTGAACAAATTGGTACAAGAGACTGCTTCCTGAGCATAGCACCAGTAGCACGGACACTGAGACCTCCTGAAACTGAGAAGCTTCTATAAGACAAAGGACACGGTCAACAAGACAAAAAAGGCAGCCCACAGAATGGGAAAAGATAATCACTAACCCCACATCTGACAGAAAGTTGATCACCAAAGTTTACAAAGAACTCAAGAAGTAAGTCTCCAAAACACCAAAAGATTCATTTAAAAAGTGGGGTACAGAACTAAATAGAGAATTCTCAATAGAGGAGTTAAAATGGCTGAAAGACACTTAAGAAAGTGTTCAACATCCTTAGCCATTAGGGAAATACAAATCAAAACAGCTCTGAGATGTCATCTTACTCCTGTCAGAATGGCTAAAATCAAAAACACCAATGACAGTTTATGCTGGAGAAGATGTGGAGAGAGGGAACACTCCTCCACTGTGGTGGGAGTGCCAACTCATATAGCCAGTTTGGAGATCAGTGTGGAGATTCTTTAGGAAAATGGGAATCAGTCTACCACAAGATCCAGCAATTCCACTCTTAGGCATATACCCAAAAGATGTACATGTATACAAGGACATCTGTTCCATTATGTTCATTGCAGCATTATTTGTAATAGCCAGAACCTGGAAGCAACCTAGATGCCCCTCAACTAAGGAGTTGATAGAGAAAATGTGGTACATTTACACAATGGAGTACTATTCAGCAGAAAAAAATCAATGGAATCTTGAAATTTGCAGGGAAATGGATGGCACTAGAAGTGAGGTAACCCAGTCACAAAAATACAAACATGGTATGTACTCACTCATATATGGATTTTAGACATGGATCAGGGGAGTGCCAGCCTACAATCCCTCTGTCAGAGAGTCTGGCAAACATGGAGGACCCTTAGAGAGATATGCATGGCAACCCAGAGAAGGGGAATGGGACAGGATAACCTGAGTGGATTGGGAGCATGAGGGGAGGAGAGAGGGAGCTGGAAAAAAGAGAGGGAGAGAAGAAGAGGGGAGAGGAGAACATGGGGGAGCAGAAAGGTTGAGTCAGCAAAAGAATAGAGGAGAGCAGGATGAGAGATACCACAACAGAGGGAGGCATTGGAGGTTTGAGGAGAGATCTGGCACTAGTGAGATTTCCAAAGATCTACAAGGATGACACCAACTGGCAGACTAAGTAATAGTAGAGAGGCTACCTTAAATGCCCTTCCCTGATAATGAGATTGACAGCTAACTTATATGCCATCCTAGAGCCTTCATCCATTGGCTGATGGAAACAGAGGCAGACACCCACAACTAAACACAACTGAACTCGTGGAACCCAGTTGCAGAGAGAGAGGAGTGATTAACAAAGGGGTCAAGACCAGGCTAGTGAGGCCCACAGAAACTGCTGACCTGAACAAGAGAGAGCTCATGGACCCCAGATTGATGGCTGAGAGGCCAGCATGGGACAAATCCAGACCCCCTAAATTTGGGTGTCAGTGAGGAGGCCTCGGCAATCTATGGGGCCTTGGGTAGTAGATCAGTATATATTCCTGGCATACAAATGGACCTCAGGAGCCCATTCCACACAAAGGGATGCTCTCTCAGCCTGGATACACAGGGGAGGGCCTAGACCCTGTCCTGGATGAATGACAGACTCTGGAGATCTCCCCTGGAGGGCCTCACCCTTTCTGGGGAGTGGAGTGGGTATTGGGTTGGGGGCCGGAGGGGACTGTTGGGGAGCAGGAGCAGGAAGGGAAGGAGAGGGACTTGAGATTGACATGCGAAGGAGGCTTGTTTCTAATTTAAATGAAAAAGATTTTAAAAACTATAATTTGTCCACCAACACACATCATCACACTTGGGTGTGTCTAGCTGTAGGCCAGGAGCCTACATTTGAATAATGCTGTAAGCTAATGCTGGTGTGACAGCCATTTGAAGGCAAATGTTTTGGGCAAATAATAATGTAACAAATTTTGAATAAAAGAAATATATTTTTAAAAATCCCTATCAGGGGCTAGAGAGATGATTCTACAAGTAAATGCACTTACTGAACAAACCTGATAACCTGAGTTCAACATCCCAATTACTCATTGCAAAGCTGGAAGTAGTAAACAAACTCTATGAATCTGGCCTCTGAACTCCATACTAGTGTTATCATGAGTACGCAACACACACACACACATACACACACACACATACACACACACACACACACTAATAATAATAATAAATTAATAAACATTTAAACTCTATATCTATCAAGCCAAGTTAAACTAACTGCTGAAAGTCTTGGGCATGTATATCTTTCTTCCCACCCCATTCTCCATGATTCCTTTTCTATTGGAAATTCTGAAGACATTTTAAACATAAAATGCAATGGTGGACTTAACATTTCCCTTCCTGCCCTTCGTTTTATGCTTGTCAATATCCAGAGTCATTAGAGGCCTAGTACATCAACAGAAATAGATAATGATAGAAAGATAGATACATAGATAGATAGATAGATAGATATGCACATTTACATACATATGTGTGTATATGTACATATATGTATATTTTCCAGGCATAGTAACACATGCTTGTAACCCAAGCACTCTAAAGAAAGAGACAGGAAACTCACAGATTCAAAGCCAGCATGAACTACATAGCAAAGCTACATTCTTGACTGAGCTATGGAGTAAGAGGATGTCTCAAAAAGAAGAAAAAAATTAAAAGCCTACTTTGTATACGAAAGTGAAAGCATACCTGGCAAGACTGGTACACACAAAATAGTATTTGAGCCTATTTAATTTTAGGCTTGTTTGTCTGTGTTTTCACCATTTACCATCCAACATCCTTGCAGCTAAAAGTGCTAAAAATGGGATTTTTCAAGACAGTCCTGTTGTCTTGTGTCAATAAAGACAGGGAATTTTCATCCAAGCACTTAACCTCCTACTGGCTTTCAGAATATTTTATGTCTTCACTAATTACACACATCTGCATAGCACCCAGCCTGTGGCAATTAGACACAAATTGAGGCAATTTGATAAAACCCAAGTGTTAAAATTTCATTTACCTTTTCAAGTCTTTTCCTTCACTATGATTGTGATTCACTCCAGTGCATGCCGAGGAGTTATGTGAATGCTGCATCTATTTGTGGGAGATTCTAGGTTGAAAGTGTTTTGCCAAAGACTCCATTTTCACACTGTTGCTTTTCTTTCCATTTATTTCCAAAATAATACCCCAAGCTCCTGAGATTAGTTCTTGAAGTCCTTTGCTTCCTTTCAGCAGAAGTTGTTATTTAAAGAGTTCCTTTAGAATTCTCTAAAGTTCAGTCTATCATTGTGGGAGGTGATCATTTAAATTTCAAGATATAAGTTTTTAGTCAAAATGTGGACACTACTCTACTGTCATTAAAAATGTCACGTGCTGAACCCTTGGAGCAGAGATAAACAGTCTTCTCTTTTTAGTGAGACTAGAAAGATATACAATGTCCTTAACATGACATAAATTCTCTAGGTGGCTTACTGATAGTACTTCCCTAAAGAACCTTTCTGACTCAGAATCTTCAGAGATTGTCACCATGAACCACATAAGACGCAAAGTATCAATAAAATGTCTGAATCATCAAGATTTTATTGACCACTGAAAATTTTCATATTTCTTTCCAGGTTCCCATGGATCTCTCTTCCCCTTTAAGGTAATGTCAACCTTCAAAAATTTCTTCCAGACTTTCTACAAAACAACTGGAATAACCCTCAAACATTGCTTTCTGCACTGCTGGAACTAGTGTGGTGCTCCTTATGTGAGATTTTTACTGGGTGTTGAATACCCAGTTAATACTCACTACATTCACAAGCTGCTGAAGTGAGCTGATGCCATATGGCCTTCTCTGAATGACCCTGCCCTTAACTTGGTGTTGCAAAGAGCAACTGCGTCTCTCCTACAAATGTCTGTTACCCATAGTGGAACTCATAGATATAACCAACCTATCCTTTCATACCTCTGTTTTCCAACACACTCCCTTCCTTTTTCTTTCCTCTGTTATTTCCCTTCTTAATTGACCAATCCTCAGGCTGCCAGTAAGTCATTCCCTTTACCTTCTTCACATCCACCATTTCAGAAACAGTGCTGGAAACTTTCATTTAAATGGAAAATCAGGGTTTGGGTGTTTTCATACAGTTTTTATATTTTGAATGAATCAGTTAAAAATCAACTTAAATTTTGATGAATTAAGCAAATGGAGAGCAAGGTATTGACATGTGTGTTATGGCTGTGTTAAATTTAAAGATTAGGCCACTAGTTCCTGGCTATCACCTGCAATGACAAGTGTCAGTTCAGTTCCACCCTGGTATGTCCTGGGGGACCTTGATTATTTACTTTCTCTGTGCTTCAAAGTCATTGTGAATTAAGTGGAGGTTATGTCACATGGGTTGCTGGGGGATCGGAGTGTTAGTGAACTGAGACATGCAGAAAGCTTAAGCCATTGGATGAGAACTTTGCAGTTCCTAATAGGTACAAAATGCTCAGCATTTTAACTAGACCCACACAGACTATAAATTTGTGCTTATGAAACAGTGTTGTTAGATAACATGCACAAAACAAAGTAACACAGTATGCTCATGACTGCTGTCATCTGAAGCTCCTGCTAGCATCTAAGAAGTTTTCCTCCTGAAGTCTGGAGTTAGGTAGATAGTGTTTGCATGACTAACCCTAAGTGAAACTTTGACTGCTTTTCTGCCTATAGTTGTCACTTTATTCCTGATTTCTCATCTTGTTACTAGAGAAATTAAGCACATGTTGTGTTAGTCCCTGGTGAAAGTCTTCTAGAACTTCATAACTGATTTTTTCTAAACTTTACTCTTTCTTACTTTCTTCCCTTTTTGATTTTATCTTATATTCTACAATTCCAGTAAATCTTATCCATGACCATAAAAACTAAAATAAAATTATGGAACCTGTGTTGCTGCTGTAGCCCTAATTGTACAGTCACTATTACGCAGAGCCTCAACCTAGAATAACATAGGCCCAATATTTACAACATTTTCACAGAAATACTATAATATTAAAGTGTTTTGAAATATTAAAATAAAAATTAGGAAGCAATTTAAGCAAATTAAGAACATAACACTGGTTGCTTTTGAAGAGATTAAAACACCATCTTCAACCATAAATGTTAATTCCATAATTCTACTTTCTAAACAGATTAATATTCTTGTTGCTCTTGGCAAAGATCTTGTGAATACATCGTACTAAACTTTGGACCTCAGAGTTTCTTAGAAGTAACTTGGGAATGGGAGTGGGAGATGAGGTGGGTTTCTGGACTTCCCAGGCAGCCCTCTGTCCCACAGTCAAAGCTCAACTACTGTAAAAAGACTTCCTTGGAATCCCCAAAGGTAGCTTGCTGCAATAGGACAGTAGTTGAACCAAACTTGATTTATAACTTAGAAAAGATAAATTTAGCCACTGGGCTCAAAATAATTAACACAACAGACTCTTCTTGAATGTAATATTTTTAAAATCTAAATTTAGGCCAAAGTAGGTCATCCAGTAAAATCTAGCGTATCTTCATTTCCAGTAAGCATCTTTTAAAGGAGTCCTCAGATGGCTTTTTCCAGGGAGAGGGACCCAGGAATGACAGTGACCTTGAGAATGCTGGGATCCAATTCTTGAATGAGCTGAAGCCACTCTGATACACAAGCCACCTCTCCTACTCAATCTTTATAAATATAGTGTCTTGGTTTTTACATTTCTCCAGTAAAAATTCATGATATTCACCAATGAGCTTCATGCTTACCTAAATTGATGAAGTAAAAGTAGATAGTCTAGGACATCTGACACTAGAGGAAAATGTCCAGGGATCCACAAGGATGACCCCAATTAAGAATCTAAGCAATACCGGAGAGGCTACCTTAAAAGCCCTTCCCTTATAATGAAATCAATGACTACCTTGAATGTCATCCTAGAGCCTTCATACAGTAGCTATTGGAAGGAGAAGCAGAGATTTACAGCCAAGAACTAAGCTGGACCCCAGTTATAGAGAGGGAGGAGTGATGAGCAAAGTGGTCAAGACCAGGCTGGGGAAACCCACAGAGACAGCTGACCTGAGCAAGTGGAAGTTCACCAACCCAGTCTGACAGCTGGAGAACCAGCAAAGGACAGAACCAGGCCCCCTGAATGTGGGTGTCAGCTAGGGAGCTTGAATAGTCTATAGGGCCTCTGGCAATGGAACCAGTATTTATCCCTGGTGCACAAATGGACTTTGGGAGCCCATTCCCTGTGGATGAATACTCTCTCAGCCTAGACACACAGGAGAGGGCCTAGTTCCTGCCCCAAATGATGTGTCAGACTTTGATGATCCCTCATGGGAGGCCTCACTGGGGAGTGGATGGGAGATGGTAAGGGCGGTCAGTGGGGGCATGGGAGGCCAGGAGGGAGAGGTACCTGGGATTGGTATGTAAAATAAGATTGTTTATAATTTAAATAAAAATTTATTTTTTTAAAAAGTAGATAGTCAGGAGGCTGGGAGTCCAGGGAAGCAGCTGTTCCTCGGGCAGCATCAGGTAAACAGGCCGGCTTCCCAGCCTGTGCTCCAGTGACTGCAGATCGCCTGGGACCTGCACAGAGCTCCCAATCCCGGCGGGAGCCAAGCACCCCCGGCTCCAGATCTTCGCTCCCACCAACGAGACCAGGAAAGGAGAGGAGGGTGGGAGTCCAGGGAAGCAGCTGTTCCTCGGGCATCATCAGGTAAACAGGCCAGCTTCCCGGCCTGTGCTCCAGTGCCTGCAGATCGCCTGGGAACTGCACAGAGCTCCCAATCCCGGCGG
Organism: Mesocricetus auratus; assembly: GCF_017639785.1. Lineage (NCBI taxonomy): Eukaryota > Metazoa > Chordata > Mammalia > Rodentia > Cricetidae > Mesocricetus > Mesocricetus auratus. Next base: position 19,643 of record NW_024430719.1, read on the forward strand.
GAGCCAAGCACCCAGACCCCAAGTCTTCTCTCCCACCAACGAGACCAGGAAACCAGAGGACCCAGGGAGACCAGGACCAGCATTCAGAAAAGGAATAGAAGAACCACCAGATTATTGGACTTGCTAGCACCCACCAAAAGGGAATTCTGGTCCCCAGACCAGTAAGGGGCTCTTTCTGCACCCACTAGAAGAAGAGATGGGAAAGAGACAATACAAAAACACAGTCAGCAACCGAAAAACAAATATGACACCGCCAGATTCTAGAGACTCCACACCAGCAAGACCCCAACATTCCAATGCGGACGAAGCAGAAGAGAACGACCTTAAAAGCACTTTCATGAAAATGATAGAGGCCCTAAAAGAGGATATTGGAAAATCCCTCAAAGAAATGGAAGAAAAAACAAACCAAAAAATGCAAGATATGGAAAAAAAACAAACCAAAAAATGCAAGAATTGGAAGAAAAAACAAACCAAAAAAGGCAGGAAATGGAAGAAGAAATGAAGCAAAAAATGCAAGAAATGGAAGAAAAAACAAAGCAAAAAATGCAAGAATTGGAAGAAGAATCATACCAAAAAAGGCAGGAAATGGAAGAAGAAACAAAGCAAAAAATGCAAGAAATGGTAGAAAAAAACAAAGCAAAAAATGAAAAAAAAATGGAAGAAGAAACAAACCAAAAAAGGCAGGATATGGAAGAAGAAACAAAGCACAAAATGCGAGAAATGGAACAAAAAGCAAACCAAAAAATGCAAGAAATGGAGGAAAGAACAAACCAAAAAATTCATGAAAGGCAACAAACTGACGAACAGATAAACAGAAAATTGCAAGAAGCAATGCAAACACTGCAAGGGTTGAAAACTGAAATAGAGTCATTAAAAAAAACACAATCTGAAGAAAGGCAGAAAATAGAAAAGCTGGACAAACAGTCAGGCACTACCAATACAAGCATTACCAACAGAATAGAAGACATGGAAGAGAGAATCTCAAGTGTTGAAGATACGCTAGGAGAAATGGATTTATCAACCAAAGAAAACCTTAAATCCAACAAATCCTTAACACAAAACATCCAGGAAATATGGGACACCATGAAAAGACCAAACCTAAGAATAATAGGTATAGAAGAAGGAGAAGAAATCCACCTCAAAGGGGCAGAAGGCATATTCAACAAAATCATAGAAGAAAACTTCCCCAACCTTAAGAAAGACATGCCAATGAAGGTACAAGAAGCCTACAGAACACCAAATAGAGTGGATCACAAAAAAAAATCCCCTCGCCACATAATAATCAAGACCCCAAACATACAGAATAAAGAAAGAATATTAAGAGCAGCTAAGGAAAAAGGTCAAGTAACATATAAAGGCAGACCTATCAGAATTACACCTGATTTCTCCATGGAAACTCTGAAAGCCAGAAGGTCCTGGATAGATATTCTACCTACACTAAGAGACCATGGATGCCAGCCCAGACTACTATAAACCGGCAAAGCTCTCTATCACTATAGACGGAGAAAACAAGATATTCCATGACAAAACTAGATTCAAGCAATATGTGTCCACTAAACCAGCCCTACAGAAAAATTTGGAAGGAAAACTCCAACCCAAGGAAGCTAACTACAACCAGAAAAATAGGCATTAGAGAATCCCTCTCTACCAAGAGCCAAAAGAACAAAGGGGTGAAATTCCACACATAATTCCACCAACAACAACCATCGCAAATCGAAGAAGGATGAGCAATCAATGGTCATTAATATCCCTCAATATTAATGGCCTTAATTCACCCATAAAAGACACAGACTAGCAGAATGGATTCGAAGACAGAACCCTTCCTTCTGCTGCATACAAGAAACATACCTCACCCTCAAAGACAGACATTACCTGAGAGTTAAAGGTTGGGAAAATTTTTTCAATCAAATGGACCCAAGAAACAAGCAGGGGTAGCAATCCTTTAACAAACTAGACTTTAAAATAAAATCAATCAAAAGAGATGAAGGAGGTCATTACATACTCATCACAGGTGAAACCCACCAAGATGAAGTGTCTATGCTGAACATCTATGCCCCAAATACAAAGGCATCCACATTCGTTAAAGAAACATTATTAGAACTTAAATCCCATCTAAAGCCCCACACAGTTATAGTGGGAGATTTCAACACACCACTCTCACCACTAGACAGGAATACCAGACAGAAACTCAACAAAGAAGCAAAGGGTCTAATAGAAGTAATGACCCAACTGGGATTAACAGTTCATCCACATAAAAAAGAATATACCTTCTTCTCACCACCACATGGAACCTTCTCAAAAATCGACCACATACGTGGCAACATATCAAATCTCAGCAGCTACAAAAAAATTGGAATAACTCCATGCATCTTATCAGACCACCATGCTTTAAAATTAGAATTCAACAACAACACAAATTGCAGAAAACCTACAAACTCATGGAAATTGAATAATGCTCAACTGCACCATCCCTGGGTCAAAGAGGAAATAAAAAAAGAAATTAAAGACTTCCTCGAATTCAATGAGAATGAAGACACAACATACCCAAACCTATGGGACACTTTGAAAGCAGTGCTACGGGGGAAGTTCATAGCGCTAAGTGCTCACATGAAGAAACAGGAGAACAGTTATACCAGAGAATTAACACCACAGCTGAAAGCTCTAGAACACAAAGAAGCACACTCCCCAGGAGGAGTAGACGCCAGGAAATAATCAATTGAGGGCTGAAATCAATAAAGTAGAAACCAGGAAAACAATACAAAGAATCAATGCAACGAAGAGTTGGTTCTTTGAGAAAATCAACAAGATAGACAAACCTTTGTCCAAACTTACCAAACAGCAGAGAGTGAACACACAAATTAACAAAATTAGAAATGAAAAGGGGGACATAACAACAGACTCTGAGGAAATCCAGAGAATCATTAGGTCATACTTTGAAAACCTGTACTCCACAAAATTCTAAAATTTAAAGGAAATGGATGACTTCCTGGACAGCTATCAATTGCCAAAATTAAATCAAGAACAGATAAGCAATTTAAATAGACCTATAACCCCTATGGAAATAGAAGCTGTCATCAAAAGTCTCCCAACCAAAAAAAGCCCAGGTCCAGATGGCCTCACTGCAGAATTCTACCAGAAATTCAAAGAACAGCTTATACCAATTCTTCTCAAAGTGTTCCACACAATAGAAGCAGAAGGGTCTTTGCCAAACTCTTTCTATGAAGCTTCAATAACCTTGATCCCCAAGCCACACAAAGATACAACTAAGAAAGAGAACTTCAGACCAATATCCCTCATGAACATTGATGCAAAAATACTCAATAAAATACTAGCAAATGGGATCCAAGAACACATCAAAACAATCATTCACCACGATCAAGTAGGTTTCATCCCAGGGATGCAGGGATGGTTCAACATACGAAAATCCATCAACGTAATCCACCATATAAACAAGCTGAAAAACAAAAATCACATGATCATCTCACTAGATGCTGAAAAAGCCTTTGACAAAATCCAACACCCCTTCATGATAAAGGTCTTGGAGAGATCTGGGATAACAGGGACATACTTAAACATAATAAAAGCTATATACAGTAAACCAACAGCCAACATCAAACTAAATGGACAGAAACTCAACGCAATTCCTCTAAAATCAGGAACAAAACAAGGCTGTCCACTCTCTCCATACCTTTTCAACATGGTACTTGAAGTTCTAGCTATTGCCATACGACAACAAAGGGGGACCAAGGGGATACAAATTGGGAAGGAAGAGGTCAAACTTTCTCTGTTTGCAGACGATATGATAGTTTACATCAATGACCCAAAGAACTCTACCAGGGAACTCTTACAGCTGATTAACACCTTCAGCAAAGTGGCAGGCTACAAGATCAACTCAAGAAAATCAGTAGCCCTACTATATACAGATGATAAAAGGGCTGAAAGAGAAATCAGAGAAACATCACCCTTTACAATTGCCACGAACAACATAAAATACCTTGGGGTAACGCTAACCAAACAAGTGAAAGACCTGTATCATAAGAACTTTGAATCTTTAAAGAAAGAAATTAAAGAAGCCCTCAGAAAATGGAAAGATCTCCCATGCTCTTGGATAGGTAGGATCAATGTAGTAAAAATGGCAATCCTGCCAAAAGCAATCTATAGATTCAATGCAATCCCCATTAAAATCCCAGCACAATTCTTCACAGACCTTGAAAGAACAATAATCAATTTTGTATGGAAAAACAAAAGACCCAGGATAGCCAAAACAACCCTGTTCAACAAGGCAACGTCCGGAGGCATCACCATCCCTGACCTCAAGCTCTATTATAGAGCTATAGTCCTGAAAACAGCTTGGTATTGGCACAAAAATAGACAGGTAGACCAATGGAATCGAATTGAAAACCCAGGTATTAACCCACACACGTACGAACATCTGATCTTTGACAAAGAAGCTAAAAATATACAATGGAATAAAGAAAGCATCTTCAACAAATGGTGCTGGCATAATTGGAGACTGGCATGTAGAAGAATGCAGATCGATCCATGTTTATCGCCATGCACAAAACTTAAGTCCAAAAGACCTCAACATAAATCCAGCCACACTGAACCTCTTAGAAGAGAAAGTGGGTGGTACCCTTGAACGAATTGGTACAGGAGACAGCTTCCTGAACATAACACCAGTAGCACAGACAGTGAGATCATCAATTAATAAATGGGACCTACTGAAACTGAGAAGCTTCTGTAAAGCAAAGGACACAGTCAGCAAGACAAAAAGGCAGCCCACAGAATGGGAAAAAATATTCACTAATCCCACATCTGACAGAGGGTTGATCTCCAAAATTTACAAAGAACTCAAGAAGCAAGTCTCCAAAACAGCAAAGGACCCAATTAAAAAGTGGGCTGCAGAACTAAATAGAGAGTTTTCAATAGAGGAGTCTAAAATGGCTGAGAGGCACTTGAGAAAGTGCTCAACATCCTTAGCCATCCGGGAAATGCAAATCAAAACAACTCTGAGATACCATCTCACTCCTGTGAGAATGGCTAAAATCAAAAACACCAATGATAATTTATGCTGGAGAGGATGTGGTGAAAGGGGGACACTCCTCCATTGCTGGTGGGAGTGCCAACTGGTTCAGCCACTTTGGAAATCAGTATGGAAATTCCTCAGAAAAATGGGAATAAACCTGCCACAAGACCCAGCAACTCCACTCTTAGGCATATATCCAAAAGATGCCCTTTCATACAACAAAGATGTCTGTTCCACTATGTTCATAGCAGCTTTATTTGTAATTGCCAGAACTTGGAAGCAACCTAGATGTCCCTCACCTGAAGTGTGGATAGAGAAAATGTGGTACATCTACACAATGGAGTACTATTCAGCAGAAAAAAATAATGGAATCATGAGATTCGCAGGCAAATGGACGACACTAGAAGAAACCATCCTGAGTGAGGTAACCCAGTCACAAAAAGAGAAACATGGCATGTACTCTCTCATATATGGATTTTAGACATAGATCTGGGGAGTGCCAGCCTTCAATCCTATGGCCAGAGAGTCTGGGAAACAGAAACTTCATTTAGTGGCTGATCGAAGAAGAGGCAGACTCCCTTGGTTAAGTACTGAGCTGAACTCAGGAAAGCCAGTAACAGAGAGGGAGGACTGATGACCACAGGGATTAAGACTGGGCTGGTTTAACCCCCAGAAACAGCTGACCAGACAAAGGTTAACTCTTGAATCCCAGGCATCAGCCTGGGAATCCAGCATGGGACTGATCAAGAACCCCTGAATCTGGGTGTCAGTAAGGAGGCCTAGGGAATCTATTGAGCCTTGGGCAGCAGATCAGTACCCATCCCAAGTATACACACGGACTTTGGACTCCTATAGAACAATGTGAGGTGCACTCTCACCCTGAACTCTTGGGGAAGGGTCTAGGCCCTGCCCTATATGAAATGACAGACTATGCACACCCCCATGGAGGGCCTCACCCTCCCTGGGGAAATGAGGGGATAACGGGGGGGGGGGAGGGCTCAGGAGGAAGGGAGGGAATGGGAGAGGGAAAAAAAAGGAAAAAAAGACTTTTTAATTTAAATAAAAAGTTAATTTAAAAAAAAGTAGATAGTCTAACAAATAGACATTTACCTATCTAAACAATTAAAGGCCAATCACAAATACATTTGCAATGTTAAGTTGATTTTGAACCATGATGCTAGTAAACATTAAAATACATTACAAACTATGGTGATCTATTAGATTTTTTTATTAGTTACTTTTTCCTCCTTTGGTCAGTCTTTATCATTTACTCAATAATAAGAACTACTATCTCTCCAGGTTAAAAATCTAGATATGAAAAGAAGAGTTACACTCCTGGAGTTTTCTCTGTGAAGGAAGGGCAGTGAGATCTGTCCCCATTCCCTTTTCTGTTTGCTTTGAGATACAAGCTCCTCTGCAGGCCTGTTCCCCCACTTATCTCAGGTACTCTTCCCAACTCTGGATGACTGAGGTGCTGAGACAGGCCAGGCTTGGCTGGTCATTCCTCAGGAAGTTTCCAATCAAGAAGCTTCTGTGCAAAGTTTGCAGCTTCCAAATTAAAGAAAAGAAAGGTGGAGATCTGTCAACTGTGACTGCCAGAAAATCTGGCTGTTTCAAGCGATTTCTGGTTTTGCCTAGATGTGCTGAGGTAGTGTTCAGTATTGTTCAACTCTCAGATTCTAGAAATGAAAGAGCAGAAACTAAGATAAAGCCATCTCACGTATTTTTTAAAAAGTGTATTGAAAAACAAAAGAACTCTTAAAATCCCATTGTTTTCACTGCTCAGGTGACATTTTTAGTCGTTCAGCATGTATAATAAAGACTGATGGCACATATAATAAAGACTGACTTGTCTATTTACATTTAATTAGAAAGCCATTTTACATGCTGTTCTTATGCATCATGCTTCAAAATTATACTTCAGCCTCAAGCACTCACTCAGTGAGGAAGTTTAATTCAAAAACCTTGGTCCTCTGTATTCTTAATTTTTTAAATTATTGTACCAGTTGTACAAACCATAGAAACTGTTACCCCCCAAAAATGTTTTAATCACAAAAGGATATCATCTTCAATTCCATGAAATAAGTGCCATATACCTTGTCACCTAGGAATGATATACCAGAAACCATAGGCAGAAAAAGAAGGGAATTGGAACTGGAATAAAGAGCCCTAATTTTTTACCTACAAGCTGGAACTCCAAGGATGTCATTAAGGCCTTGAATTGAAACAACAAAACTTCCTAATTCATTGGTCATGATAAAGAAAATAAACTAAAGTGAGATGGTAAAGGAAAGAAAAAAGGAACTAAGCTCATTGTATGATAGTTTGTAGAAGTAAAAGGTAATATCTAAAGTACAAACATTCTAAATAACACAAGAATTATATACAGTAAACTGAGGCAAATGATGGACTATAAATGCTTTTAAAGCAATAAAAACATGTAATTTACCTAATTTCAAAATGCTAAATTCAAATATACTCATATTAATAAATATAGGTGAATTAAATTAATGCCTTAATTAAAACAAACATGTATAATGACAAGTGGAGAAAGAAGGAAGGGAAGAAAAGAAGGAAACTGAAGGAAAATCACTTTTGGTAAATATTTTATCACAGCATCAGAACAGCAAACTAGGGCCTGTTTTAATCACAGATTTTCAATATACCAAAAGATACAGAAAGGATGACAAAGGAAAACATGGAATTAGTAGCAGAATCTTATTCACCCCTAGTCTGTGACAACTCAAGAAGGGAAAAAAATAACAGAAATCCAAATACAAAGTAACTATACCAAGAAGACAACAGCACTTGCATGTTTATATCATCCCTGTTTACAGTAGCCAAGATACAAAATCAAGCTAAATATCCCTCAATTAATGAATGAATAAAGAAAATGTGGTATGTATATAGACAACATGATGCTGTCAGCCACTGAAAAAGATGACATTCTATCTTTGCTACAACAGAAGTGGGCCAGGAGAACATTGTAAATTAGCCAGGTACAAAAACACAAACACAGCATGAGCTTACTCATATGAAATTAAAAATGTTACCCTAAAGGAGAAGATGGGGAGAGATTGGCCAAAACATAGAGTATCACAGATCAGTAGGAGGAATGGCGATGTTCTGTTCATGGGAAGGTGAATATAGTGAACAGTAATGCATTGTGGGCATTTAAAAAGCAGAAGAGAAGATTTTAAATGGCATCACCCCCAAAATATAGCATATGTTTAAAGTTAGGGGTATAGTGGTCACCCTGATTGAATCACTATGCACACATACAGGAACTGAAATACAATATTGTGCCCCACAATGAGTACAACTGTTACATCCCTCAAAATTAAACAAACAGTGTTAAATGAAACAAGCTCTAAACGAAGTCAAAGGTAAAAATAATCCAAGCATATCTCTGTCCCATGAAATAAAAAGCACAGTTAAGTTTTACACAGAGCCCCTATTAACATTCACAGTTGCTATGAGTCAGTCCCACAACATTAAAATAGCAGCAACAACATTCTCTAATCAAAGTGTAAAAATCAGAAATAAATAAACCAAAAAATAACATTTTCAACAATTGGATTACTTTTTATAAGCCATCTATTTTCAGAGACTTCACTGCATCAAATACAAAATAAAAATAAGTCCCAAATCATGTAGTCATTTTGAAAGATTGTTGAAGTTTAAAATACTGCATTTATAGACTCTTACCAAGAATAATTTACTTTGCACTGCACTTTAGAAACAAATGAATTTGGTAGCTCCAGATATTTGAACAATTTTGTCTGTTCTTTCTACATGGGCCCATTATGTCAAATTAAATTAAAAATTCAGTTTTTTAGCCTAAGCTGCATTCAACTACCCATATAGCTTGTAGCTCCTATACTGGATATCAGAATATTTCAATTATTACAAATGGATCTACTAGGAAGCAGTGGCTTTGATTATACTTGGGAAATCAGCCAAATATTTCTGAAATTTATGAGACCTGTTTAAATTTCATCTCATCAAATTAACAGGGTCCTTCTAGTGAGAGTCTCAAGTGAATTTTTTCCCACTTCACCTCCTAATTGTATTAAAAGATCATTACACATTAAGGTGCTAATTGAATACAATGAGTAAGCTGGGCATATTAACTATCACTAATATGTTTATTGCTGATTGCTTAAGTCTTCAACAGCTACTCACCTACATAGTGATTCAAACCAACTTGATGTCCCTCATTCTCCTTAGGAAAGTACATTTTAGTCAGTTGATTTCATCACAATGTGAGCCCGGAGGAGTAACAGCATAGGTTACTTTTCATATTGACACAAAATATGTATCCTAATTAAAGATGTCACAGCTCCCATGACCAACATTATCTGAAGCTGCACGCAATGTGTTCCCATTAGCTCTATATATCACTAGAGCTACAGAGAGAAAACAGCCTGAACAAAAACAAGAGGCCAGAGTGGGACTGCACACAGAGAGAACCGGAGTGGGGTAATCATAAGAGTACATGGCAGAAAGGGTCTGAGAAACCTGAAGCCAAGGCCTGCCAGGAAGAGAAAATGACTCCCCTTCCACCTACAGGGAGTGTGGGCTGAAAAGCACCAACAGAAGTGAGCTGTGGAACTCACTCTCAACCCAGACACAAGTTGCTGAGAAACAGAGCTACTTGACTCATATATAGAACATCCCTTGTCTCCAGCATCTGCCCACCTTAAATGCACAGGTGATTATCATGTCTCCACATTTTCCTATACTTATACAATGAATCCAAGCACTGAAGGAATGACAGTCTTCACTCAAGAGCCTCATCAGGGTTCATTGAGAAAAGAAAGCTGAAAGTCAACTTCACATAGGATTACAGACGCTTCAATAAAAATATAAGTAGTAGGTTTTAGTAAATAATCCACGGTGATTAAGCAAGTTTGGCTTGGGTCTAACTAAATCAACATTAAATGCAGCTATCAAAATGACTCATTATTTTAAACAATGAGATAAGTAGAGTGTCACCTAAGAGACTGCAGTTGCAATATGAATACCACAACTTATCATGAGAAATGTTTACACTGTGAAGTGTTAAGGGTATCTCTAATAGAATCAGGAAATGAAGATTCTTTGTGTGGGTCTATTTTTCAAGAAGTTTAAGATCTACTAGAGAAAAAGAAAGTAGGATTGCCTTTGTTTAAAGCGTATATGTTTTTATCCGAGAAACTCTCACCCCATCAACTATCTCAGAAAGAGGTATTTAGTAAGAAAATGACAGGGAGTATAAAAGTCTAACTCAAGGCCACAAAATTACAATACCTCTTTGATAATCTTTGACAAAAGTCTGTAAAGCCTAAATAAGTAACTAAGAATAAGGGAACTAAATGTGAACAAAGTACAAGCTGTCCATGTGGGAGGATATCAAAATTAAGCATTTTATTGTATATACTTATTTTTTAAAGAAACAAAAGAAAACTTAGTGAACTTCTAAATAAAACCCACCAGCTCTTTAAACTGAAAAATAAATAAAATAGCTGCCAAGAGTCTTTTGAAACTTTTATTGAATTTTGTTTGTTTATCTATTTATTTATTTATGTCAGGCAAGGACACTTGTGTGTCACTAAATGCAAGTGGATAGAAGACAATCACCATGAGGTGGTTCTCGCCCTCAACCATGGGGATCAAATTCAGATCATCAGGTTCTGTAATAAGGTCCTTTATCCCCTGAACCATCTCACCAGTCAAGAAGTTCTTAATAAGGATCACTGGCAGAAATAACTCCTAAATATTATTGAAACTTACTATGGGGCTGAGGATATAGGTCACAAATACACTGCCTGCTTAGTATGGGCAGGGCTCTGAGTTTGATACACACCATAAGTTAAATAAATAAATAAATAAATCTTACAAAGTTCACATAAATAGAAAAATCAAAAGTAAAGAAATAGAAACCATTTTATGAAAGAACTTCAATTATAATGAGCTTGTACCAAGTTACTGGAAAAAGTAAAGTATTCAATATATACTCCCAGAAAACTAGCTCTCCATGTAGGAAAATTACATATGCTAACCTAAATAATTACCAACTGCCATTTGCATAAGTGCAAATGTATTTGCAGAGTAGTTTGATGATGTTGTGAGTGATGCATATGACTCCTTCAAAACAATATAGGAAATTCATTGCAATTAAAAATAAGTTACAGGTCTAAAAAGATGAATTAGCAATTAACAGAACTTGTTGTTTTTGACAAGAAATGGGGTTCAGTTCCCAGCATCTACATGGTACCTCATGACTGTCTATAATTCCAGTTCTAAGGGATCCAGTGCTCTCTTCTTACCTCTGTAGATTTTAGGCATACATGTAATGCACAGGCAGAAACACTCAGGAATTAATTTTTTTTAGAAATTACAGATTTGATCAGATAAAGCTTCAGTAATGGGGCTGAAACCTAAACAAAATCAAAGATAATGTTAATTATAATATGACAGAATTCTACATGTTTCTTCAGAAAGAAAAATCCTTATCTTCAGATGAACAAATAATAAGAACAAAAGATACTCCACAAAAATAATTCAACACTATGTTCAAATTAACAACATTCAAGTCAATAAAAGTCAAAGAATAATAGCATAAATTTCTCAGTCATTATTTGGATAAATGAAAATGACTGGTAAAGTCTAGATATATGCATTTAAAATACAGTTTAAAGAAAACTCTCATGCACTGTTGACAGGAAAAGTGGTGTTTTAAAGTATACCCACAGAAATCCCAATAGTATTAATCTATACATAAATGCAAGCATTAGCCTATAGTGTATCATTGATTTGCAAGGAAAATTTTTAATTCTTTCATCCAGGTGACAGTTGAGTTCATGAAAA
>NW_024430720.1:0-53218 GCF_017639785.1 Mesocricetus auratus
TGTAGCACACGTAACTGAACGAAGCACAACTTATAAGTTACGCATTGCTTTTGAGTATGTTTTTCCTCACACAATTGCTTCGATAGTGTTCATGAAGATAAGAATGTAGTTTCTCAGCACAGTGTTATATCCTTAGTTTTCATGAAGTTAAGCAGGTAGTTACAGAAACAGTGTTGTATCTTTAGTTTTCATGGAGTTAAGCACACAGTTTCACAAACAATGTAGTATCGTTAGTTTTCATGAACATAAGCATGTAGAGTCTCAAACAGTTTGGTATCATTAGTTTTCATCAAGTTAAGCACGTTGTTTCTCAAACACTATTGTATCGATAGTTTTCATGAAGTTAAGCAAGTAGTTTCACAAACAAAGTTGTATCGTTAGTTTTCATGAACATAAGCATGTAGAGTCTCAAACAGTTTGGTATCGTTAGTTTTCATCAAGTTAAGCATGTTGTTTCTCAAACAGTATTGTATCGATAGTGTTCATGAAGTTAAGCAAGTAGTTTCACATCCAGTGTTACATCGTTAGTTTTCATGAAGTTAAGCAGGTAGTTACACAAACAGTGTTGTATCATTAGTTTTCATGGAGTTAAGCGCAGAGTTTCACAAACAATGTTGTATCGTTAGTTTTCATGAACATAAGCATGTAGAGTCTCAAACAGTTTGGTATCGTTAGTTTTCATCAAGTTAAGCATGTTGTTTCTCAAACAGTATTGTATCGATAGTTTTCATGAAGTTAAGCAAGTAGTTTCACAACCAGAGTTATATCGTTAGTTTTCATGAAATTAAGCATGTAGTTTCTCACACAGTGTTGTATTGGTAGTTTTCATGAAGTTAAGCAAGTAGTTACACAAACAGTGTTGTATCGTTAGTTTTCATGGAGTTAAGCCCGCAGTTTCACAAACAATGTAGTATCGTTAGTTTTCATGAACATAAGCATGTAGAGTCTCAAACAGTTTGGTATCGTTAGTTTTAATCAAGTTAAGCAAGTTGTTACACAAACAGTGTTGTATCGTTACTTTTCATGGAGTTAAGCAAGTAGTTTCACAAACAAAGTTGTATCGTTAGTTTTCATGAACATAAGCATTTAGAGTCTCAAACAGTTTGGTATCGTTAGTTTTCATCAAGTTAAGCATGTTGTTTCTCAAACAGTATTGTATCGATAGTTTTCATGAAGTTAAGCAAGTAGTTTCACAACCAGTGTTACATCCTTAGTTTTCATGAAATTAAGCATGTAGTTTCTCACACAGTGTTGTATTGGTAGTTTTCATGAAGTTAAGCAAGTAGTTACACAAACAGTGTTGTATCGTTAGTTTTCATGGAGTTAAGCGTGTAGTTTCACAAACAATGTTGTATCGTTAGTTTTCATGAACATAAGCATGTAGAGTCTCAAACAGTTTGGAATCAATTGTTTTCATCAAGTTAAGCATGTTGTTTCTCAAACAGTATTGTATCGATAGTGTTCATGAAGTTAAGCATGTAGGTCCACATCCAGTGTTACATCTTTAGTTTTCATGAAGTTTAGCAGTTAGTTACACAAATAGTGTTGTATCGTTAGTGTTCATGGAGTTAAGCAAGGAGTTTCACAAACAAAGTTGTATCGTTAGTTTTCATGAACATAAGCATGTAGAGTCTCAAGCAGTTTGGTGTAGTTAGTTTTCATAAAGTTAAGCATGTAGTTACACAAACAGTGTTGTATCGTTAGTTTTCATGGAGTTAAGCAAGGAGTTTCACAAACAAAGTTGTATCGTTAGTTTTCATGAACATAAGCATGTAGAGTCTCAAACAGTTTGGTGTAGTTAGTTTTCATAAAGTTAAGCATGTAGTTACACAAACAGTGTTGTATCGTTAGTTTTCATGGAGTTAAGCAAGGAGTTTAACAAACAAAGTAGTTGTATCGTTAGTTTTCATGAACATAAGCATGTAGAGTCTCAAACAGTTTGGTATCGTTAGTTTTCATCAAGTTAAGCATGATGATTCACAAACAGTATTGTATCGATAGTTTTCATGAAGTTAAGCAAGTAGTTTCACAACCAGTGTTATATCGTTAGTTTTCATGAAATTAAGTATGTAGTTTCTCACACAGTGTTGTATTGGTAGTTTTCATGAAGTTAAGCAAGTAGTAACACAAACAGTGTTGTATCGTTAGTTTTCATGATGTTAAGCACGCAGTTTCACAAACAATGTAGTATCGTTAGTTTTCATGAACATAAGCATGTAGCGTCTCAAACAGTTTGATATCGTTAGTTTTAATCAAGTTAAGCAAGTTGTTACACAAACAGTGTTGTATCGTTAGTTTTCATGGAGTTAAGCAAGTAGTTTAACAAAAAAAGTTGTATCGTTAGTTTTCATGAACATAAGCATGTAGAGTCTCAAACAGTTTGGTGTAGTTAGTTTTCATAAAGTTAAGCATGTAGTTACACAAACAGTGTTGTATCGTTAGTTTTCATGAAGTTAAGCACGCAGTTTCACAAACAATGTTGTATCGTTAGTTTTCATGAACATAAGCATGTAGAGTCTCAAGCAGTTTGGTATCGTTAGATTTCATCAAGTTAAGCATGTTGTTTCTCAAACAGTATTGTATCGATAGTTTTCATGAAGTTAAGCAAGTAGTTTCACAACCAGTGTTATATCGTTAGTTTTCATGAAATTAAGCATTTAGTTTCTCAAACAGTGTTGTATTGGTAGTTTTCATGAAGTTAAGCAAGTAGTTACACAAACAGTGTTGTATCGTTAGTTTTCATGGAGTTAAGCGCGCAGTTTCACAAACAATGTAGTATCGTTAGTTTTCATGAACATAAGCATGTAGAGTCTCAAACAGTTTGGTATCGTTAGTTTTAATCAAGTTAAGCAAGTTGTTACACAAACAGTGTTGTATCGTTAGTTTTCATGGAGTTAAGCAAGTAGTTTCACAAACAAAGTTGTATCGTTAGTTTTCATGAACATAAGCATGTAGAGTCTCAAGCAGTTTGGTATCGTTAGATTTCATCAAGTTAAGCATGTTGTTTCTCAAACAGTATTGTATCGATAGTTTTCATGAAGTTAAGCAAGTAGTTTCACAACCAGTGTTATATCGTTAGTTTTCATGAAATTAAGCATGTAGTTTCTCACACAGTGTTGTATCATTAGTTTTCATGGAGTTAAGCGCGGAGTTTCACAAACAATGTTGTATCGTTAGTTTTCATGAACATAAGCATGTAGAGTCTCAAACAGTTTGGTATCGTTAGTTTTCATCAAGTTAAGCATGTTGTTTCTCAAACAGTATTGTATCGATAGTTTTCATGAAGTTAAGCAAGTAGTTTCACAACCA
This sequence comes from Mesocricetus auratus, assembly GCF_017639785.1. Taxonomy (NCBI): domain Eukaryota; kingdom Metazoa; phylum Chordata; class Mammalia; order Rodentia; family Cricetidae; genus Mesocricetus; species Mesocricetus auratus. The sequence continues at coordinate 3,310 of NW_024430720.1, forward strand.
GAGTTATATCGTTAGTTTTCATGAAATTAAGCATGTAGTTTCTCACACAGTGTTGTATTGGTAGTTTTCATGAAGTTAAGCAAGTAGTTACACAAACAGTGTTGTATCGTTAGTTTTCATGGAGTTAAGCAAGTAGTTTCACAAACAATGTTGTATCGTTAGTTTTCATGAACATAAGCATGTAGAGTCTCAAACAGTTTGGTATCGTTAGTTTTCATCAAGTTAAGCACGTTGTTTCTCAAACACTATTGTATCGATAGTTTTCATGAAGTTAAGCAAGTAGTTTCACAAACAAAGTTGTATCGTTAGTTTTCATGAACATAAGCATGTAGAGTCTCAAACAGTTTGGTATCGTTAGTTTTCATCAAGTTAAGCATGTTGTTTCTCAAACAGTATTGTATCGATAGTTTTCATGAAGTTAAGCAAGTAGTTTCACAACCAGTGTTATATCGTTAGTTTTCATGAAGTTAAGCATGTAGTTACACAAACAGTGTTGTATCGTTAGTTTTCATGGAGTTAAGCGCGTAGTTTCACAAACAATGTTGTATCGTTAGTTTTCATGAACATAAGCATGTAGAGTCTCAAACAGTTTGGTATCGTTAGTTTTCATCAAGTTAAGCATGTTGTTTCTCAAACAGTATTGTATCGATAGTTTTCATGAAGTTAAGCAAGTAGTTTCACAACCAGAGTTATATCGTTAGTTTTCATGAAATTAAGCTTGTAGTTTCTCACACAGTGTTGTATTGGTAGTTTTCATGAAGTTAATCAAGTAGTTACACAAACAGTGTTGTATCGTTAGTTTTCATGGAGTTAAGCAAGTAGTTTCACAAACAAAGTTGTATCGTTAGTTTTCATGAACATAAGCATGTAGAGTCTCAAACAGTTTGGTATCGTTAGTTTTCATCAAGTTAAGCATGTTGTTTCTCAAACAGTATTGTATCGATAGTTTTCATGAAGTTAAGCAAGTAGTTTCACAACCAGTGTTATATCGTTAGTTTTCATGAAATTAAGCATGTAGTTTCTCACACAGTGTTGTATGTGTAGTTTTCATGAAGTTAAGCAAGTAGTTACACAAACAATGTTGTATCGTTAGTTTTCATGAACATAAGCATGTAGAGTCTCAAACAGTTTGGTATCGTTAGTTTTAATGCAAGTTAAGCAAGTTGTTACACAAACAATGTTGTATCGTTAGTTTTCATGAACATAAGCATTTAGAGTCTCAAACAGTTTGGTATCATTTGTTTTCATCAAGTTAAGCATGTTGTTTCTCAAACACTATTGTATCGATAGTGTTCATGAAGTTAAGCATGTAGTTTCACAACCAGTGTTATATCGTTAGTTTTCATGAAGTTAAGCAGGTAGTTACACAAACAGTGTTGTATCATTAGTTTTCATGGAGTTAAGCGCGGAGTTTCACAAACAATGTTGTATCGTTAGTTTTCATGAACATAAGCATGTAGAGTCTCAAACAGTTTGGTATCGTTAGTTTTCATCAAGTTAAGCATGTTGTTTCTCAAACAGTATTGTATCGATAGTTTTCATGAAGTTAAGCAAGTAGTTTCACAACCAGTGTTATATCGTTAGTTTTCATGAAATTAAGCATGTAGTTTCTCACACAGTGTTGTATTGGTAGTTTTCATGAAGTTAAGCAAGTAGTTACACAAACAGTGTTGTATCGTTAGTTTTCATGGAGTTAAGCGCGTAGTTTCACAAACAATGTAGTATCGTTAGTTTTCATGAACATAAGCATGTAGAGTCTCAAACAGTTTGGTATCATTTGTTTTCATCAAGTTAAGCATGTTGTTTCTCAAACACTATTGTATCGATAGTGTTCATGAAGTTAAGCAAGTAGTTTCACATCCAGTGTTATATCGTTAGTTTTCATGAAGTTAAGCAGGTAGTTACACAAACAGTGTTGTATCATTAGTTTTCATGGAGTTAAGCGCGGAGTTTCACAAACAATGTTGTATCGTTAGTTTTCATGAACATAAGCATGTAGAGTCTCAAACAGTTTGGTATCGTTAGTTTTCATCAAGTTAAGCATGTTGTTTCTCAAACAGTATTGTATCGATAGTTTTCATGAAGTTAAGCAAGTAGTTTCACAACCAGTGTTATATCGTTAGTTTTCATGGAGTTAAGCAGTAGTTTCACAACAATGTTGTATCGTTAGTTTTCATGAACATAAGCATGTAGAGTCTCAAACAGTTTGGTATCGTTAGTTTTCATCAAGTTAAGCATGTTGTTTCTCAAACAGTATTGTATCGATAGTTTTCATGAAGTTAAGCAAGTAGTTTCACAACCAGTGTTATATCGTTAGTTTTCATGAAATTAAGCATGTAGTTTCTCACACAGTGTTGTATTGGTAGTTTTCATGAAGTTAAGCAAGTAGTTACACAAACAGTGTTGTATCGTTAGTTTTCATGGAGTTAAGCGTGTAGTTTCACAAACAATGTAGTATCGTTAGTTTTCATGAACATAAGCATGTAGAGTCTCAAACAGTTTGGTATCGTTAGTTTTAATCAAGTTAAGCAAGTTGTTACACAAACAGTGTTGTATCGTTAGTTTTCATGGAGTTAAGCAAGTAGTTTCACAAACAAAGTTGTATCGTTAGTTTTCATGAACATAAGCATTTAGAGTCTCAAACAGTTTGGTATCGTTAGTTTTCATCAAGTTAAGCATGTTGTTTCTCAAACAGTATTGTATCGATAGTTTTCATGAAGTTAAGCAAGTAGTTTCACAACCAGTGTTATATCGTTAGTTTTCATGAAATTAAGCATGTAGTTTCTCACACAGTGTTGTATTGGTAGTTTTCATGAAGTTAAGCAAGTAGTTACACAAACAGTGTTGTATCGTTAGTTTTCATGGAGTTAAGCGTGTAGTTTCACAAACAATGTTGTATCGTTAGTTTTCATGAACATAAGCATGTAGAGTCTCAAACAGTTTGGTATCATTTGTTTTCATCAAGTTAAGCATGTTGTTTCTCAAACAGTATTGTATCGATAGTGTTCATGAAGTTAAGCAAGTAGGTTCACATCCAGTGTTACATCGTTAGTTTTCATGAAGTTTAGCAGGTAGTTACACAAATAGTGTTGTATCGTTAGTTTTCATGGAGTTAAGCGCGGAGTTTCACAAACAATGTTGTATCGTTAGTTTTCATGAACATAAGCATGTAGAGTCTCAAACAGTTTGGTATCGTTAGTTTTCATCAAGTTAAGCATGTTGTTTCTCAAACAGTATTGTATCGATAGTTTTCATGAAGTTAAGCAAGTAGTTTCACAACCAGAGTTATATCGTTAGTTTTCATGAAATTAAGCATGTAGTTTCTCACACAGTGTTGTATTGGTAGTTTTCATGAAGTTAAGCAAGTAGTTACACAAACAGTGTTGTATCGTTAGTTTTCATGGAGTTAAGCGCGCAGTTTCACAAACAATGTAGTATCGTTAGTTTTCATGAACATAAGCATGTAGAGTCTCAAACAGTTTGGTATCGTTAGTTTTAATCAAGTTAAGCAAGTTGTTACACAAACAGTGTTGTATCGTTAGTTTTCATGGAGTTAAGCAAGGAGTTTCACAAACAAAGTTGTATCGTTAGTTTTCATGAACATAAGCATGTAGAGTCTCAAGCAGTTTGGTATCGTTAGATTTCATCAAGTTAAGCATGTTGTTTCTCAAACAGTATTGTATCGATAGTTTTCATGAAGTTAAGCAAGTAGTTTCACAACCAGTGTTATATCGTTAGTTTTCATGAAATTAAGCATGTAGTTTCTCAAACAGTGTTGTATTGGTAGTTTTCATGAAGTTAAGCAAGTAGTTACACAAACAGTGTTGTATCGTTAGTTTTCATGGAGTTAAGCGCGTAGTTTCACAAACAATGTAGTATCGTTAGTTTTCATGAACATAAGCATGTAGAGTCTCAAACAGTTTGGTATCGTTAGTTTTCATCAAGTTAAGCATGTTGTTTCTCAAACAGTATTGTATCGATAGTTTTCATGAAGTTAAGCAAGTAGTTTCACAACCAGTGTTATATCGTTAGTTTTCATGAAATTAAGCATGTAGTTTCTCACACAGTGTTGTATTGGTAGTTTTCATGAAGTTAAGCAAGTAGTTACACAAACAGTGTTGTATCGTTAGTTTTCATGGAGTTAAGCAAGCAGTTTCACAAACAAAGTTGTATCGTTAGTTTTCATGAACATAAGCATGTAGAGTCTCAAGCAGTTTGGTATCGTTAGATTTCATCAAGTTTTCATGAAGTTAAACAATAGTTTCACATCCAGTGTTATATCGTTAGTTTTCATGAAATTAAGCATGTAGTTTCTCACATAGTGATGTATCATTAGTTTCATGGAGTTAAGCAGTAGTTTCACAAACAATGTTGTATCGTTAGTTTTCATGAACATAAGCATGTAGAGTCTCAAACAGTTTGGTATCGTTAGTTTTCATCAAGTTAAGCACGTTGTTTCTCAAACAGTATTGTATCGATAGTTTTCATGAAGTTAAGCAAGTAGTTTCACAAACAATGTTGTATCGTTAGTTTTCATGAACATAAGCATGTAGAGTCTCAAACAGTTTGGTATCATTAGTTTTCATCAAGTTAAGCATGTTGTTTCTCAAACAGTATTGTATCGATAGTTGTTCATGAAGTTAAGCAAGTAGGTTCACATCCAGTGTTACATCGTTAGTTTTCATGAAGTTTAGCAGGTAGTTACACAAACAGTGTTGTATCGTTAGTTTTCATGGAGTTAAGCGCGCAGTTTCACAAACAATGTTGTATCGTTAGTTTTCATGAACATAAGCATGTAGAGTCTCAAACAGTTTGGTATCGTTAGTTTTCATCAAGTTAAGCATGTTGTTTCTCAAACAGTATTGTATCGATAGTTTTCATGAAGTTAAGCAAGTAGTTTCACAACCAGTGTTATATCGTTAGTTTTCATGAAATTAAGCATGTAGTTTCTCACACAGTGTTGTATTGGTAGTTTTCATGAAGTTAAGCAAGTAGTTACACAAACAGTGTTGTATCGTTAGTTTTCATGGAGTTAAGCGCGCAGTTTCACAAACAATGTAGTATCGTTAGTTTTCATGAACATAAGCATGTAGAGTCTCAAACAGTTTGGTATCGATAGTTTTTATCAAGTTAAGCAAGTTGTTACACAAACAGTGTTGTATCGTTAGTTTTCATGGAGTTAAGCAAGTAGTTTCACAAACAAAGTTGTATCGTTAGTTTTCATGAACATAAGCATGTAGAGTCTCAAACAGTTTGGTATCGTTAGATTTCATCAAGTTAAGCATGTTGTTTCTCAAACAGTATTGTATCGATAGTTTTCATGAAGTTAAGCAAGTAGTTTCACAACCAGTGTTATATCGTTAGTTTTCATGAAATTAAGCATGTAGTTTCTCACATAGTGATGTATCATTAGTTTCATGGAGTTAAGCACGGAGTTTCACAAACAATGTTGTATCGTTAGTTTTCATGAACATAAGCATGTAGAGTCTCAAACAGTTTGGTATCGTTAGTTTTCATCAAGTTAAGCATGTTGTTTCTCAAACAGTATTGTATCGATAGTTTTCATGAAGTTAAACAAGTAGTTTCACAAACAAAGTTGTATCGTTACTTTTCATGAACATAATCATGTAGAGTCTCAAACAGTTTGGTATCGTTAGTTTTTATCAAGTTAAGCAATATGTTTCTCAAACAGTATTGTATTGATAGTTTTCATGAAGTTAAGCAAGTAGTTTCACAACCAGAGTTATATCGTTAGTTTTCATGAAATTAAGCATGTAGTTTCTCACACAGTGTTGTATTGGTAGTTTTCATGAAGTTAAGCAAGTAGTTACACAAACAGTGTTGTATCGTTAGTTTTCATGGAGTTAAGCGCGCAGTTTCACAAACAATGTAGTATCGTTAGTTTTCATGAACATAAGCATGTAGAGTCTCAAACAGTTTGGTATCGTTAGTTTTAATCAAGTTAAGCAAGTTGTTACACAAACAGTGTTGTATCGTTAGTTTTCATGGAGTTAAGCAAGTAGTTTCACAAACAAAGTTGTATCGTTAGTTTTCATGAACATAAGCATGTAGAGTCTCAAACAGTTTGGTATCGTTAGTTTTCATCAAGTTAAGCATGTTGTTTCTCAAACAGTATTGTATCGATAGTTTTCATGAAGTTAAGCAATAGTTTCACAACCAGTGTTATATCGTTAGTTTTCATGAAATTAAGCATGTAGTTTCTCACATAGTGATGTATCATTAGTTTCATGGAGTTAAGCGCGGAGTATCACAAACAATGTTGTATCGTTAGTTTTCATGAACATAAGCATGTAGAGTCTCAAACAGTTTGGTATCGTTAGTTTTCATCAAGTTAAGCAATATGTTTCTCAAACAGTATTGTATCGATAGTTTTCATGGAGTTAAGCACGCAGTTTCACAACCAGTGTTATATCGTTAGTTTTCATGAAATTAAGCATGTAGTTTCTCACACAGTGTTGTATTGGTAGTTTTCATGAAGTTAAGCAAGTAGTTACACAAACAGTGTTGTATCGTTAGTTTTCATGGAGTTAAGTGTGTACTTTGACAAACAATGTTGTATCGTTAGTTTTCATGAACATAAGCATGTAGAGTCTCAAACAGTTTGGAATCATTTGTTTTCATCAAGTTAAGCATGTTGTTTCTCAAACAGTATTGTATCGATAGTGTTTATGAAGTTAAGCAAGTATGTTCACATGCAGTGTTGCATCGTTAGTTTTCATGAAGTTTAGCAGGTAGTTACACAAATAGTGTTGTATCGTTAGTTTTCATGGAGTTAAGCGTGGAGTTTCACAAACAATGTTGTATCATTAGTTTTCATGAACATAAGCATGTAGAGTCTCAAACAGTTTGGTATCGTTAGTTTTCATCAAGTTAAGCATGTTGTTTCTCAAACAGTATTGTATCGATAGTTTTCATGAAGTTAAGCAAGTAGTTTCACAACCAGAGTTATATCGTTAGTTTTCATGAAATTAAGCATGTAGTTTCTCACACAGTGTTGTATTGGTAGTTTTCATGAAGTTAAGCAAGTAGTTACACAAACAGTGTTGTATCGTTAGTTTTCATGGAGTTAAGCGCGCAGTTTCACAAACAATGTAGTATCGTTAGTTTTCATGAACATAAGCATGTAGAGTCTCAAACAGTTTGGTATCGTTAGTTTTAATCAAGTTAAGCAAGTTGTTACACAAACAGTGTTGTATCGTTAGTTTTCATTGAGTTAAGCAAGTAGTTTCGCAAAAAAAGTTGTAGCGTTAGTTTTCATGAACATAAGCATGTAGAGTCTCAAACAGTTTGGTATCGTTAGTTTTCATAAAGTTAAGCATGTAGTTACACAAACAGTGTTGTATCGTTAGTTTTCATGGAGTTAAGCAAGCAGTTTCACAAACAATGTTGTATCGTTAGTTTTCATGAACATAAGCATTTAGAGTCTCAAACAGTTTGGTATCATTTGTTTTCATCAAGTTAAGCATGTTGTTTCTCAAACAGTATTGTATCGATAGTTTTCATGAAGTTAAGCAAGTAGTTTCACAACCAGAGTTATATTGTTAGTTTTCATGAAATTAAGCATGTATTTTCTCACAAAGCGTTGTATGTGTACTTTTCATGAAGTTAAGCAAGTAGTTACACAAACAATGTAGTATCGTTAGTTTTCATGAACATAAGCATGTAGAGTCTCAAACAGTTTGGTATCGTTAGTTTTAATCAAGTTAAGCAAGTTGTTACACAAACAGTGTTGTATCGTTAGTTTTCATGGAGTTAAGCAAGTAGTTTCACAAACAAAGTTGTATCATTAGTTTTCATGAACATAAGCATTTAGAGTCTCAAACAGTTTGGTATCGTTAGTTTTCATCAAGTTAAGCATGTTGTTTCTCAAACAGTATTGTATCGATAGTTTTCATGAAGTTAAGCAAGTAGTTTCACAACCAGTGTTATATCGTTAGTTTTCATGAAATTAAGCATGTAGTTTCTCACACAGTGTTGTATTGGTAGTTTTCATGAAGTTAAGCAAGTAGTTACACAAACAGTGTTGTATCGTTAGTTTTCATGGAGTTAAGCGCGCAGTTTCACAAACAATGTAGTATCGTTAGTTTTCATGAACATAAGCATGTAGAGTCTCAAACAGTTTGGAATCATTTGTTTTCATCAAGTTAAGCATGTTGTTTCTCAAACAGTATTGTATCGATAGTGTTTCATGAAGTTAAGCAAGTAGTGTTCACAACCAGTGTTGTATCGTTAGTTTTCATGAAGTTAAGCAGGTAGTTACACAAACAGTGTTGTATCGTTAGTTTTCATGGAGTTAAGCAAGTAGTTTCACAAACAATGTTGTATCGTTAGTTTTCATGAACATAAGCATGTAGAGTCTCAAACAGTTTGGTATCGTTAGTTTTCATCAAGTTAAGCATGTAGTTACACAAACAGTGTTGTATCGTTAGTTTTCATGGAGTTAAGCACGGAGTTTCACAAACAATGTTGTATCGTTAGTTTTCATGAACATAAGCATTTAGAGTCTCAAACAGTTTGGTATCGTTAGTTTTCATCAAGTTAAGCATGTTGTTTCTCAAACAGTATTGTATCGATAGTTTTCATGAAGTTAAGCAAGTAGATACACAGCCAGAGTTATATCGTTAGTTTTCCTGAAATAAAGCATGTAGTTTCTCACACAGTGTTGTATCGTGTAGTTTTCATGAAGTTAAGCAAGTAGTTACACAAACAATGTAGTATCGTTAGTTTTCATGAACATAAGCATGTAGAGTCTCAAACAGTTTGGTATCGTTAGTTTTCATCAAGTTAAGCAAGTTGTTTCTCAAACAGTATTGTATCGATAGTTTTCATGGAGTTAAGCAAGTAGTTTCACAACCAGTGTTATATCGTTAGTTTTCCTGAAATTAAGCATGTAGTTTCTCACACAGTGTTGTATTGGTAGTTTTCATGAAGTTAAGCAAGTAGTTACACAAACAGTGTTGTATCGTTAGTTTTCATGGAGTTAAGCGTGTAGTTTCACAAACAATGTTGTATCGTTAGTTTTCATGAACATAAGCATGTAGAGTCTCAAACAGTTTGGTATCATTTGTTTTCATCAAGATAAGCATGTTGTTTCTCAAACAGTATTGTATCGATAGTGTTTATGAAGTTAAGCAAGTATGTTCACATGCAGTGTTGCATCGTTAGTTTTCATGAAGTTTAGCAGGTAGTTACACAAATAGTGTTGTATCGTTAGTTTTCATGGAGTTAAGCACGGAGTTTCACAAACAATGTTGTATCGTTAGTTTTCATGAACATAAGCATGTAGAGTCTCAAACAGTTTGGTATCGTTAGTTTTCATCAAGTTAAGCATGTTGTTTCTCAAACAGTATTGTATCGATAGTTTTCATGAAGTTAAGCAAGTAGTTTCACAACCAGAGTTATATCGTTAGTTTTCATGAAATTAAGCATGTAGTTTCTCACACAGTGTTGTATTGGTAGTTTTCATGAAGTTAAGCAAGTAGTTACACAAACAGTGTTGTATCGTTAGTTTTCATGGAGTTAAGCACGCAGTTTCACAAACAATGTAGTATCGTTAGTTTTCATGAAATGAAGCATGTAGTTTCTCACACAGTGTTTGTATCGGTAGTTTTCATGAAGTTAAGCAAGTTGTTACACAAACAGTGTTGTATCGTTAGTTTTCATGGAGTTAAGCACGTAGTTTCACAAACAATGTTGTATCGTTAGTTTTCATGAACATAAGCATGTAGAGTCTCAAACAGTTTGGTATCGTTAGTTTTCATCAAGTTAAGCATGTTGTTTCTCAAACAGTATTGTATCGATAGTTTTCATGAAGTTAAGCAAGTAGTTTCACAACCAGAGTTATATCGTTAGTTTTCATGAAATTAAGCATGTAGTTTCTCACACAGTGTTGTATCGTTAGTTTTCATGAAGTTAAGCAAGTAGTTACACAAACAATGTAGTATCGTTAGTTTTCATGAACATAAGCATGTAGAGTCTCAAACAGTTTGGTATCGTTAGTTTTAATCAAGTTAAGCAAGTTGTTACACAAACAGTGTTGTATCGTTAGTTTTCATGGAGTTAAGCAAGTAGTTTCACAAACAAAGTTGTATCGTTAGTTTTCATGAACATAAGCATTTAGAGTCTCAAACAGTTTGGTATCGTTAGTTTTCATCAAGTTAAGCATGTTGTTTCTCAAACAGTATTGTATCGATAGTTTTCATGAAGTTAAGCAAGTAGTTTCACAACCAGTGTTATATCGTTAGTTTTCATGAAATTAAGCATGTAGTTTCTCACACAGTGTTGTATTGGTAGTTTTCATGAAGTTAAGCAAGTAGTTACACAAACAGTGTTGTATCGTTAGTTTTCATGGAGTTAAGCGCGCAGTTTCACAAACAATGTAGTATCGTTAGTTTTCATGAACATAAGCATGTAGAGTCTCAAACAGTTTGGTATCGTTAGTTTTTATCAAGTTAAGCAATGTGTTTCTCAAACAGTATTGTATTGATAGTTTTCATGAAGTTAAGCAAGTAGTTTCACAACCAGAGTTATATCGTTAGTTTTCATGAAATTAAGCATGTAGTTTCTCACACAGTGTTGTATTGGTAGTTTTCATGAAGTTAAGCAAGTAGTTACACAAACAGTGTTGTATCGTTAGTTTTCATGGAGTTAAGCGCGCAGTATCACAAACAATGTAGTATCGTTAGTTTTCATGAACATAAGCATGTAGAGTCTCAAACATTTTGGTATCGTTAGTTTTAATCAAGTTAAGCAAGTTGTTACACAAACAGTGTTGTATCGTTAGTTTTCATGGAGTTAAGCAAGTAGTTTCACAAACAAAGTTGTATCGTTAGTTTTCATGAACATAAGTATTTAGAGTCTCAAACAGTTTGTTATCGTTAGTTTTCATCAAGTTAAGCATGTTGTTTCTCAAACAGTATTGTATCGATAGTTTTCATGAAGTTAAGCAAGTAGTTTCACAACCAGTGTTATATCGTTAGTTTTCATGAAATTAAGCATGTAGTTTCTCACACAGTGTTGTATTGGTAGTTTTCATGAAGTTAAGCAAGTAGTTACACAAACAGTGTTGTATCGTTAGTTTTCATGGAGTTAAGCGCGTAGTTTCACAAACAATGTAGTATCGTTAGTTTTCATGAACATAAGCATGTAGAGTCTCAAACAGTTTGGTATCGTTAGTTTTCATCAAGTTAAGCAAGTTGTTACACAAACAGTGTTGTATCGATAGTTTTCATGGAGTTAAGCAAGTAGTTTCACAAACAATGTTGTATCGTTAGTTTTCATGAACATAAGCATGTAGAGTCTCAAACAGTTTGGTATCGTTAGTTTTCATCAAGTTAAGCATGTTGTTTCTCAAACAGTATTGTATCGATAGTTTTCATGAAGTTAAGCAAGTAGTTTCACAAACAAAGTTGTATCGTTAGTTTTCATGAACATAAGCATGTAGAGTCTCAAACAGTTTGGTATCGTTATTTTTCATCAAGTTAAGCAATGTGTTTCTCAAACATTATTGTATCGATAGTTTTCATGAAGTTAAGCAAGTAGTTTCACAACCAGAGTTATATCGTTAGTTTTCATGAAATTAAGCATGTAGTTTCTCACACAGTGTTGTATTGGTAGTTTTCATGAAGTTAAGCAAGTAGTTACACAAACAGTTTTGTATCGCTTGTTTTCATGGAGTTAAGCAAGTAGTTCCACAAACAATGTAGTATCGTTAGTTTTCATGAACATAAGCATGTAGAGTCTCAAACAGTTTGGTATCGTTAGTTTTAATCAAGTTAAGCAAGTTGTTACACAAACAGTGTTGTATCGTTAGTTTTCATGGAGTTAAGCAAGTAGTTTCACAAACAAAGTTGTATCGTTAGTTTTCATGAACATAAGCATGTAGAGTCTCAAACAGTTTGGTATCGTTAGTTTTCATCAAGTTAAGCATGTTGTTTCTCAAACAGTATTGTATCGATAGTTTTCATGAAGTTAAGCAAGTAGTTTCACAACCAGTGTTATATCGTTAGTTTTCATGAAATTAAGCATGTAGTTTCTCACACAGTGTTGTATTGGTAGTTTTCATGAAGTTAAGCAAGTAGTTACACAAACAGTGTTGTATCGTTAGTTTTCATGGAGTTAAGCGCGCAGTTTCACAAACAATGTAGTATCGTTAGTTTTCATGAACATAAGCATGTAGAGTCTCAAACAGTTTGGTATCGTTAGTTTTCATCAAGTTAAGCAAGTTGTTACACAAACAGTGTTGTATCGTTAGTTTTCAGGGAGTTAAGCAAGTAGTTTCACAAACAATGTTGTATCGTTAGTTTTCATGAACATAAGCATGTAGAGTCTCAAACAGTTTGGTATCGTTAGTTTTCATCAAGTTAAGCACGTTGTTTCTCAAACAGTATTGTATCGATAGTTTTCATGAAGTTAAGCAAGTAGTTTCACAAACAAAGTTGTATCGTTAGTTTTCATGAACATAAGCATGTAGAGTCTCAAACAGTTTGGTATCGTTAGTTTTCATCAAGTTAAGCAATGTGTTTCTCAAACAGTATTGTATTGATAGTTTTCATGAAGTTAAGCAAGTAGTTTCACAACCAGAGTTATATCGTTAGTTTTCATGAAATTAAGCATGTAGTTTCTCACACAGTGTTGTATTGGTAGTTTTCATGAAGTTAAGCAAGTAGTTACACAAACAGTGTTGTATCGTTAGTTTTCATGGAGTTAAGCACGCAGTTTCACAAACAATGTAGTATCGTTAGTTTTCATGAACATAAGCATGTAGAGTCTCAAACAGTTTGGTATCGTTAGTTTTAATCAAGTTAAGCAAGTTGTTACACAAACAGTGTTGTATCGTTAGTTTTCATGGAGTTAAGCAAGTAGTTTCACAAACAAAGTTGTATCGTTAGTTTTCATGAACATAAGCATGTAGAGTCTCAAACAGTTTGGTATCGTTAGTTTTCATCAAGTTAAGCATGTTGTTTCTCAAACAGTATTGTATCGATAGTTTTCATGAAGTTAAGCAAGTAGTTTCACAACCAGTGTTATATCGTTAGTTTTCATGAAATTAAGCATGTAGTTTCTCACACAGTGTTGTATTGGTAGTTTTCATGAAGTTAAGCAAGTAGTTACACAAACAGTGTTGTATCGTTAGTTTTCATGGAGTTAAGCGTGTAGTTTCACAAACAATGTTGTATCGTTAGTTTTCATGAACATAAGCATGTAGAGTCTCAAACTGTTTGGTATCATTTGTTTTCATCAAGTTAAGCATGTTGTTTCTCAAACAGTATTGTATCGATAGTGTTTCATGAAGTTAAGCAAGTAGTGTTCACATGCAGTGTTGTATCGTTAGTTTTCATGAAGTTAAGCAAGTAGTTACACAAACAGTGTTGTATCGTTAGTTTTCATGGAGTTAAGCGCGCAGTTTCACAAACAATGTAGTATCGTTAGTTTTCATGTACATAAGCATGTAGAGTCTCAAACAGTTTGGTATCGTTAGTTTTCATCAAGTTAAGCATGTTGTTTCTCAAACAGTATTGTATCGATAGTTTTCATGAAGTTAAGCAAGTAGTTTCACAAACAAAGTTGTATCGTTAGTTTTCATGAACATAAGCATGTAGAGTCTCAAACAGTTTGGTATCGTAAGTTTTCATGAAATTAAGCATGTAGTTTCTCACACAGTGTTGTATCGTGTAGTTTTCATGAAGTTAAGCAAGTAGTTTCACAAACAAAGTTGTATCGTTAGTTTTCATGAACATAAGCATGTAGAGTCTCAAACAGTTTGGTATCGTATAGTTTTCATGAAATTAAGCATGTGGTTTCTCACACAGTGTTGTATCGTTAGTTTTCATCAAATTAAGCATGTAGTTTCTCACACAGTGTTGTATCGATAGTTTTCATGAAGTTAAGCAAGTAGTTTCACAAACAATGTTGTATCGTTAGTTTTCATGAACATAAGCATGTAGAGTCTCAAACAGTTTGGTATCGTTAGTTTTTATCAAGTTAAGCATGTTGTTTCTCAAACAGTATTGTATCGATAGTTTTCATGAAGTTAGGCAAGTAGTTCCACAAACAGTGTTGTATCATTTGTTTTCATGGAGTTAAGCGGGGAGTTTCACAAACAATGTAGTATCGTTAGTTTTCATAAACATAAGCATGTAGAGTTTCAAACAGTTTGGTATCGTAAGTTTTCATGACAATAAGCATGTAGTTTCTCACACAGTGTTGTATCATTAGTTTTCCTGGTGTTAAGCGCGTAGTTTTACAAACAATGTTGTATCGTTAGTTTTCATGAACATAAGATTGTAGAGTCTCAAACAGTTTGGTATCGTTAGTTTTCATCAAGTTAAGCATGTTGTTTCTCAATCAGTATTGTATCGATAGTTTTCATGAAGTTAAGCAAGTAGTTTCACAAACAAACTTGTATCGTTAGTTTTCATGAACATAAGCATGTGGTATCGTTAGTTTTCATCAAGTTAAGCATGTTGTTTCTCAAACAGTATTGTATCGATAGTTTTCATGGAGTTAAGCACGTAGTTTCACAAACAATGTTGTATCGTTAGTTTTCATGAACATAAGCATGTAGAGTCTCAAACAGTTTGGTATCGTTAGTTTTCATCAAGTTAAGCATGTTGTTTCTCAAACAGTATTGTATCGATAGTTTTCATGAAGTTAAGCAAGTAGTTTCACAACCAGTGTTATATCGTAAGTTTTCATGAAATTAAGCATGTAGTTTCTCACACAGTGTTGTATTGGTAGTTTTCATGAAGTTAAGCAAGTAGTTACACAAACAGTGTTGTATCGTTAGTTTTCATGGAGTTAAGCGCGTAGTTTCACAAACAATGTTGTATCGTTAGTTTTCATGAACATAAGCATGTAGAGTCTCAAACAGTTTGGTATCGTTAGTTTTCATCAAGTTAACCATGTTGTTCCTCAATCAGTACTGTATCGATAGTTTTCATGGAGTTAAGCACGTAGTTTCACAAACAATGTTGTATTGTTAGTTTTCATGAACATAAGCATGTACAGTCTCAAACAGTTTGGTATCGTAAGTTTTCATGAAATTAAGCATGTCGTTTCCCACACAGTGTTGTATGTGTATTTTTCATGAAGTTAAGCAAGTAGTTTCACAAACAATGTTGTATCGTTAGTGTTCATGAACATAAGCATGTAGAGTCTCAAACAGTTTGGTATCATTAGTTTTCATGAAATTAAGCATGTAGTTCCTCACTCAGTGTTGTATCGTGTAGTTTTCATGAAGTTAAGCATGTAGTTTCACAAAAAATCTGTATCGTTAGGTTTCATGAACATAAGCATGTAGAGCCTCGAACAGTTTGGTATCGTTAGTTTTCATCAAGTTAAGCATGTTGTTTATCAAACAGTATTGTATCGATAGTTTTCAGAAGTTAAGCAAGTAGTTTCACAAACAAACTTGTATCGTTAGTTTTCATGAACATAAGCATGTAGAGTCTCAAACAGTATTGGTATCGTTAGTTTTCATCAAGTTAAACATGTTGTTTCTCAATCAGTATTGTATCGACAGTTTTCATGAAGTTAAGCAAGTAGTTTCACAAACAAAGTTGTATCGTTAGTTTTCATGAACAGAAGCATTTAGAGTCTCAAACAGTATGGTATCGTTAATTTTCATCAAGTTAAGCATGTTGTTTTTCAAACAGTATTGTATCGATAGTGTTCATGAAGTTAAGCAAGTAGTTTCACAACCAGTGTTATATCGTTAGTTTTCTTGAAATTAAGCATGTAGTTTCTCACACAGTGTTGTATTGGTAGTTTTCATGAAGTTAAGCAAGTAGTTACACAAACAGTGTTGTATCGTTAGTTTTCATGGAGTTAAGCGCGTAGTTTCACAAACAATGTATGTATCGTTAGTTTTCATGAACATAAGCATTTAGAGTCTCAAACAGTTTGGTATCATTTGTTTTCATCAAGTTAAGCATGTTGTTTCTCAAACACTATTGTATCGATAGTGTTCATGAAGTTAAGCAAGTAGTTTCACAACCAGTGTTACATCGTTAGTTTTCATGAAGTTAAGCAGGTAGTTACACAAAAAGTTTTGTATCATTAGTTTTCATGGAGTTAAGCGCGGAGATTCACAACAATGTTGTATCGTTAGTTTTCATGAAATTAAGCATGTAGTTTCTCACACAGTGTTGTATTAGTAGTTTTCATGAAGTTATGGAAGTAGTTTCACAACCAATGTTATATCGTTAGTTTTCATGAAATTAAGCATGTACTTTCTCACACAGTGTTGTATTGGTAGTTTTGATGAAGTTAAGCAAGTAGTTACACAAACAGTGTTGTATCGTTAGTTTTCATGGAGTTAAGCTCGCAGTTTCACAAACAATGTAGTATCGTTAGTTTTCATGAACATAAGCATGTAGAGTCTCAAACAGTTTGGTATCGTTAGTTTTCATCAAGTTAAGCACGTTGTTTCTCAAACACAATTGTATCGATAGTTTTCATGAAGTTAAGCAAGTAGTTTCACAAACAAAGTTGTACCGTTAGTTTTCATGAACATAAGCATGTAGAGTCTCAGTTTGCTATCGATAGTTTTCATCAAGTTAAGCATGTTATTTCTCAAACAGCATATGTATCGATAATTTTCATGAAGTTAAGCAATTAGTTTCACAACCAGTGTTATATCGTTAGTTTTCATTAAAATAAAGCATGTAGTTTCTCCCACAGTGTTGTATTGTTAGTTTTCATGAAGTTACGCAAGTAGTTACACAAACAGTGTTGTATCGTTAGTTTTCATGGAGTTAAGCGCGCAGTTTCACAAACAATGTAGTATCGTTAGTTTTCATGAACATAAGCATGTAGAGCCTCGAACAGTTTTGTATCGTTAGTTTTCATCAAGTTAAGCATGTTGTTTATCAAACAGTATTGTATCGATAATTTTCAGAAGTTAAGCAAGTAGTTTCACAAACAAACTTGTATCGTTAGTTTTCATGAACATAAGCATGTAGAGTCTCAGTTTGCTATCGTTAGTTTTCATCAAGTTAAGCATGTTGTTTCTCAAACAGTATATGTTTCGATAATTTTCATGAAGTTAAGCAATTAGTTTCACAACCAGTGTTATATCGTTAGTTTTCATGAAATTAGGCATGTAGTTTGTCCCACAGTGTTGTATTGGTACTTTTCATGAAGTTAAGCAAGTAGTTACAAAAACAGTGTTGTATCGGTATTTTTTATGGAGTTAAGCAAGTAGTTTCACAAACAAAGTTGTATCGTTAGTTTTCATGAACATAAGCATTTAGAGTCTCAAACAGTTTGGTATCGTTATTTTTCATCAAGTTAAGCATGTTGTTTCTCAAACTGTTTTGTATCGATTGTTTTCATGAAGTTAAGCAAGTAGTTACACAAACAGTGTGTAATGTTAGTTTTCATGGAGTTAAGCGTGCAGTTTCACAAACAATGTAGTATCGTTAGTTTTCATGAACATAAGCATGTAGAGTCTCAAACAGTTTGGTATCGTTAGTTTTCATCAAGTTAAGCACGTTGTTTCTCAAACACAATTGTATCGATAGTGTTCATGAATATAAGCATGTAGTTTCACAACCAGTGTTATATCGTTAGTTTTCATGAAGTTAAGCAGGTAGTTACACAAACAGTGTTGTATCGTTAGTTTTCATGGAGTTAAGCGTGTAGTTTGACAAACAATGTTGTATCGTTAGTTTTCATGAACATAAGCATGTAGAGTCTCAAACAGTTTGGTATCATTTGTTTTCATCAAGTTAAGCATGTTGTTTCTCAAACAGTATTGTATCGATAGTGTTCATGAAGTTAAGCAAGTAGGTTCACATCCAGTGTTACATCGTTAGTTTTCATCAAGTTTAGCAGGTAGTTACACAAATAGTGTTGTATCGTTAGTTTTCATGGAGTTAAGCGTGGAGTTTCACAAACAATGTTGTATCGTTAGTTTTCATGAAGATAAGCATGTACAGTCTCAAACAGTTTGGTATCGTTAGTTTTCATCAAGTTAAGCATGTTGTTTCTCAAACAGTATTGTATCGATAGTTTTCATGAAGTTAAGCAAGTAGTTTCACAACCAGAGTTATATCGTTAGTTTTCATGAAATTAAGCATGTAGTTTCTCACACAGTGTTGTATTGGTAGTTTTCATGAAGTTAAGCAAGTAGTTACACAAACAGTGTTGTATCGTTAGTTTTCATGGAGTTAAGCGCGCAGTTTCACAAACAATGTAGTATCGTTAGGTTTCATGAACATAAGCATGTAGAGTCTCAAACAGTTTGGTATCGTAAGTTTTAATCAAGTTAAGCAAGGTGTTACACAAACAGTGTGGTATCGTTAGTTTTCATGGAGTTAAGCAAGTAGTTTCACAAACAAAGTTGTATCGTTAGTTTTCATGAACTTAAGCATGTAGAGTCTCAAACAGTTTGGTATCGTATGTTTTCATGAAATTAAGCATGTGGTTTCTCACACAGTGTTGTATCGTTAGTTTTCATGAAGTTAAGCATGTAGTTTCTCAACACAGTGTTGTATCGTATATTTTTCATGAATTTAAGCAAGTAGTTCCACGAACAATGTCGTATCGTTAGTTTTCATGAACATAAGCATGTAGAGTCTCAAACAGTTTGTTATCGTTAGTTTTTATCAAGTTAAGCATGTTGTTTCTCAAACAGTATTGTATCGATAGTTTTCATGAAGTTAGGCAAGTAGTTCCACAAACAGTGTTGTATCATTTGTTTTCATGGAGTTAAGCGGGGAGTTTCACAAACAATGTAGTATCGTTAGTTTTCATGAACATAAGCATGTAGAGTCTCAAACAGTTTGGTATCGTTAGTTTTCATGACAATTAAGCATGTAGTTTCTCACACAGTGTTGTATCGTTAGTTTTCATGGAGTTAAGCACGTAGTTTCACAAACAATGTTGTATCGTTAGTTTTCATGAACATAAGATTGTAGAGTCTCAAACAGTTTGGTATCGTTACTTTTCATCAAGTTAAGCATGTTGTTTCTCAATCAGTATTGTATCTATAGTTTTCATGAAGTTAAGCAAGTAGTTTCACAAACAAACTTGTATCGTTAGATTTTATGAACATAAGCATGTGGTATCGTTAGTTTTCATCAAGTTAAGCATGTTGTTTCTCAAACAGTATTGTATTGATAGTTTTCATGGATTTAGGAACGTAGTTTTACAAACAATGTTGTATCGTTAGTTTTCATGAACATAAGCATGTAGAGTCTCAAACCGTTTGGTATAGATAATTTTCATCAAGTTAAGCATGTTGTCTCTCAAACAGTATTGTATCGATAGTTTTCATGAAGTTAAGCAAGTAGTTTCACCACCAGTATTATATCGTAAGTTTTCATGAAATTCAGCATGTAGTTTCTCACACAGTGTTGTCTTGGTAGTTTTCATGAAGTTAAGCAAATAGTTACACAAACAGTGTTGTATCATTAGTTTTGATGGTGTTAAGCGCGTAGTTTCACAAACAATGTTGTATCGTTAGTTTTCATGAACATAAGCATGTAGAGTCTCAAACAGTTTGGTATCGTTAGTTTTCATCAAGTTAAGCATGTTGTTTCTCAAACAGTATTGTATCGATAGTTTTCATGGAGTTAAGCACGTAGTTTCACAAACAATGTTGTATTGTTAGTTTTCATGAACATAAGCATGTACAGTCTCAAACAGTTTGGTATCGTAAGTTTTCATGAAATTAAGCATGTCGTTTCTCACACAGTGTTGTATCGTGTAGTTTTCATGAAGTTAAGCAAGTAGTTTCACAAACAATGTTGTATCGTTAGTGTTCATGAACATAAGCATGTAGAGTCTCAAACAGTTTGGTTTCATAAGTTTTCATGAAATTAAGCATGTAGTTCCTCACTCAGTGTTGTTTGTGTATTTTCATGAAGTTAAGCATGAAGTTCACAAAAAATCTGTATCGTTAGGTTTCATGAACATAAGCATGTAGAGTCTCAAACAGTTTGGTATCGTTAGTTTTCATCAAGTTAAGCATGTTGTTTCTCAAACAGTATTGTATCGATAGTTTTCATGAAGTTAAGCAAGTAGTTTCACAAACAAACTTGTATCGTTAGTTTTCATGAACATAAGCATGTAGAGTCTCAAACAGTATTGGTATCGTTAGTTTTCATCAAGTTAAACATGTTGTTTCTCAATCAGTATTGTATCGACAGTTTTCATGAAGTTAAGCAAGTAGTTTCACAAACAAAGTTGTATCGTTAGTTTTCATGAACAGAAGCATTTAGAGTCTCAAACAGTATGGTATCGTTAATTTTCATCAAGTTAAGCATGTTGTTTCTCAAACAGTATTGTATCGATAGTTTTCATGAAGTTAAGCAAGTAGTTTCACAACCAGTGTTATATCGTTAGTTTTCATGAAATTAAGCATGTAGTTTCTCACACAGTGTTGTATTGGTAGTTTTCATGAAGTTAAGCAAGTAGTTACACAAACAGTGTGTATCGTTAGTTTTCATGGAGTTAAGCGCGCAGTTTCACAAACAATGTATTATCGTTAATTTTCATGAACATAAGCATTTAGAGTCTCAAACAGTTTGGTATCATTTGTTTTCATCAAGTTAAGCATGTTGTTTCTCAAACACTATTGTATCGATAGTGTTCATGAAGTTAAGCAAGTAGTTTCACAACCAGTGTTACATCGTTAGTTTTCATGAAGTTAAGCAGGTAGTTACACAAACAGTGTTGTATCATTAGTTTTCATGGAGTTAAGCGCGGAGATTCACAAACAATGTTGTATCGTTAGTTTTCATGAACATTAAGCATGTAGTTTCTCACACAGTGTTGTATTAGTAGTTTTCATGAAGTTATGCAAGTAGTTTCACAACCAATGTTATATCGTTAGTTTTCATGAAATTAAGCATGTAGTTTCTCACACAGTGTTGTATTGGTAGTTTTCATGAAGTTAAGCAAGTAGTTACACAAACAGTGTTGTATCGTTAGTTTTCATGGAGTTAAGCTCGCAGTTTCACAAACAATGTAGTATCGTTAGTTTTCATGAACATAAGCATGTAGAGTCTCAAACAGTTTGGTATCGTTAGTTTTCATCAAGTTAAGCACGTGTTTCTCAAACACAATTGTATCGATAGTTTTCATGAAGTTAAGCAAGTAGTTTCACAAACAAAGTTGTATCGTTAGTTTTCATGAACATAAGCATGTAGAGTCTCAACAGTTTGCTATCGATAGTTTTCATCAAGTTAAGCATGTTGTTTCTCAAACAGTATATGTATCGATAATTTTCATGAAGTTAAGCAAGTAGTTTCACAACCAGTGTTATATCGTTAGTTTTCATTGAAATTAAGCATGTAGTTTCTCACACAGTGTTGTATTGTTAGTTTTCATGAAGTTAAGCAAGTAGTTACACAAACAGTGTTGTATCGTTAGTTTTCATGGAGTTAAGCGCGTAGTTTCACAAACAATGTAGTATCGTTAGTTTTCATGAACATAAGCATGTAGAGTCTCAAACAGTTTTGTATCGTTAGTTTTCATCAAGTTAAGCATGTTGTTTCATCAAACAGTATTGTATCGATAGTTTTCATGAAGTTAAGCAAGTAGTTTCACAAACAAATATTGTATCGTTAGTTTTCATGAACATAAGCATGTAGAGTCTCAAACAGTTTGGTATCGTTAGTTTTCATCAAGTTAAGCATGTTGTTTCTCAAACAGTATTGTATCGATAGTTTTCATGAAGTTAAGCAAGTAGTTTCACAACCAGTGTTATATCGTTAGTTTTCATGAAATTAAGCATGTAGTTTCTCACACAGTGTTGTATTGGTACTTTTCATGAAGTTAAGCAAGTAGTTACACAAACAGTGTTGTATCGTTAGTTTTCATGGAGTTAAGCAAGTAGTTTCACAAACAAAGTTGTATCGTTAGTTTTCATGAACATAAGCATTTAGAGTCTCAAACAGTTTGGTATCGTTATTTTTCATCAAGTTAAGCATGTTGTTTCTCAAACTGTTTTGTATCGATTGTTTTCATGAAGTTAAGCAAGTAGTTACACAAACAGTGTGTAATGTTAGTTTTCATGGAGTTAAGCGCGCAGTTTCACAAACAATGTAGTATCGTTAGTTTTCATGAACATAAGCATGTAAAGTCTCAAGCAGTTTGGTTTCGTTAGTTTTCATCAAGTTAAGCACGTTTTTTCTCAAACACAATTGTATCGATAGTGTTCATGAATATAAGCATGTAGTTTCACAACCAGTGTTATATCGTTAGTTTTCATGAAGTTAAGCAGGTAGTTACACAAACAGTGTTGTATCGTTTGTTTTCATGGAGTTAAGTGTGTATTTGACAAACAATTTTTATCGTTAGTTTCATGAACACAAGCATGTAGAGTCTGAAACAGTTTGGCATCATTTGTTTTCATCAAGTTAAGCATGTTGTTTCTCAAACAGTATTGTATCGATAGTTTTCATGAAGTTAAGCAAGTAGGTTCACATCCAGTGTTACATCGTTAGTTTTCATCAAGTTTAGCAGGTAGTTACACAAATAGTGTTGTATCGTTACTTTTCATGGAGTTAAGCGCGGAGTTTCACAAACAATGTTGTATCGTTAGTTTTCATGAAGATAAGCATGTACAGTCTCAAACAGTTTGGTATCGTTAGTTTTCATAAAGTTAAGCATGTTGTTTCTCAAACAGTATTGTATCGATAGTTTTAATGAAGTTAAGCAAGTAGTTTCACAACGAGAGTTAAATCGTTAGTTTTCATGAAATTAAGCATGTAGTTTCTCACACAGTGTTGTATTGGTAGATTTCATGAAGTTAAGCAAGTAGTTACACAAACAGTGTTGTATCGTTAGTTTTCATGGAGTTAAGCGCGCAGTTTCACAAACAATGTAGTATCGTTAGGTTTCATGAACATAAGCATGTAGAGTCTCAAACAGTTTGGTATCGTAAGTTTTAATCAAGTTAAGCAAGGTGTTACACAAACAGTGTTGTATCGTTAGTTTTCATGGAGTTAAGCAAGTAGTTTCACAAACAAAGTTGTATCGTTAGTTTTCATGAACATAAGCATGTAGAGTCTCAAGCAGTTTGGTATCGTTAGATTTCATCAAGTTAAGCATGTTTTTTCTCAAACAGTATTGTATCGATAGTTTTCATGAAGTTAAGCAATAGTTTCACAACCAGTGTTATATCGATAGTGTTCATGAAATTAAGCATGTAGTTTCTCACATAGTGATGTATCATTAGTTTCATGGAGTTAAGCGCGGAGTATCACAAACAATGTTGTATCGTTAGTTTTCATGAACATAAGCATGTAGAGTCTCAAACAGTTTGGTATCGTTAGTTTTCATCAAGTTAAGCACGTTGTTTCTCAAACACTATTGTATCGATAGTTTTCATGAAGTTAAACAAGTAGTTTCACAAACAAAGTTGTATCGTTACTTTTCATGAACATAAGCATGTAGAGTCTCAAACAGTTTGGTATCGTTAGTTTTTATCAAGTTAAGCAATGTGTTTCTCAAACAGTATTGTATTGATTGTTTTCATGAAGGTAAGCAAGTAGTTTCACAACCAGAGTTATATCGTTAGTTTTCATGAAATTAAGCATGTAGTTTCTCACACAGTGTTGTATTGGTAGTTTTCATGAAGTTAAGCAAGTAGTTACACAAAGAGTGTGTATCGTTAGTTTTCATGGAGTTAAGTGTGTACTTTGACAAACAATGTTGTATCGTTAGTTTTCATGAACATAAGCATGTAGAGTCTCAAACAGTTTGGAATCATTTGTTTTCATCAAGTTAAGCATGTTGTTTCTCAAACAGTATTGTATCGATAGTGTTCATGAAGTTAAGCTAGTAGGTTCACATCCAGTGTTACATCGTTAGTTTTCATGGAGTTAAGCGCGCAGTTTCACAAACAATGTAGTATCGTTAGTTTTCATGAACATAAGCATGTAGAGTCTCAAACAGTTTGGTATCGTTAGTTTTCATCAAGTTAAGCATGTTGTTTCTCAAACAGTATTGTATCGATAGTTTTCATGAAGTTAAGCAAGTAGTTTCACAACCAGTGTTATATCGTTAGTTTTCATGAAATTAAGCATGTAGTTTCTCACACAGTGTTGTATTGGTAGTTTTCATGAAGTTAAGCAAGTAGTTACACAAACAGTGTTGTATCGTTAGTTTTCATGGAGTTAAGCACGTAGTTTCACAAACAATGTTGTATCGTTAGTTTTCATGAACATAAGCATGTAGAGTCTCAAACAGTTTGGTATTGTTAGTTTTGACCAAGTTAAGCATGTTGTTTCTCAAACAGTATTGTATCAATAGTTTTCATGAAGTTAAGCAAGTAGTTTCACAACCAGTGTTATATCGTTAGTTTTCATGAAATTAAGCATGTAGTTTCTCCCACAGTGTTGTATTGGTAGTTTTCATGAAGTTAAGCAAGTAGTTACACAAACAGTGTTGTATCGTTAGTTTTCATGGAGTTAAGCACGCAGTTTCACAAACAAAGTTGTATCGTTAGTTTTCATGAACATAAGCATTTAGAGTCTCAAACAGTTTGGTATCGTTAGTTTTCATCAAGTTAAGCATGTTGTTTCTCAAACACTATTGTATCGATAGTTTTCATGAAGTTAAGCAAGTAGTTTCACAACCAAAGTTATATCGTTAGGTTTCATGAAATTAAGCATGTAGTTTCTCACACAGTGTTGTATTGGTAGTTTTCATGAAGTTAATCAAGTAGTTACACAAGCAGTGTTGTATCTTTAGTTTTCATGGAGTTAAGCGCGCAGTTTCACAAACAATGTAGTATCGTTATTTTTCATGAACATAAGCATTTCGAGTCTCAAACAGTTTGGTATCATTTGTTTTCATCAAGTTAATCATGTTGTTTCTCAATCACTATTGTATCGATATTTTTCATGAAGTTAAACAGGTAGTTTCACAAACAAAGTTGTATCGTTAGCTTTCATGAACATAAGCATGTAGAATCTCAGTTTGCTATCGTTAGTTTTCATCAAGTTAAGCATGTTGTTTCTCAAACAGTATTGTATCGATAGTTTTCATGAAGTTAAGCAAGTAGTTTCGCAACCAGTGTTATATCGTTAGTTTTCATGAAATTAAGCATGTAGTTTCTCACATAGTATTGTATCATTAGATTTCATGGAGTTAAGCGCGGAGCTTCACAACAATGTTGTATCGTTAGTTTTCATGAAATTAAGCATGTCGTTTCTCCCACAGTGTTGTATTGGTAGATTTAATGAAGTTAAGCATGTAGTTACACAAACAGTGTTGTATCGTTAGTTTTCATGGAGTTAAGCACGCAGTTTCACAAACAAAGTTGTATCGTTAGTTTTCATGAACATAAGCATTTAGACTCGCAAACAGTTTGTTATCGTTAGTTTTCATCAAGGTAAGAATGTTGTTTCTCACACAGTGTTGTATTGGTAGTTTTCATGAAGTTAAGCAAGTAGTTTCACAAACAGTGTTGTATCGTTAGTTTTCATGAACATAAGCATATAGAGTCTCAAACAGTTTGGTATCACTTGTTTTCATCAAGTTAAGCATGTTGTTTCTCAAACATTATTGTATCGATAGAGTTCATGAAGTTAAGCATGTAGTTTCACAACCAGTGTTATTTCGTTAGTTTTCATGAAGTTAAGCATGTAGTTACAAAAACAGTGTTGTATCATTAGTTTTCATGGAGTAAAGCGCGGAGCTTCACAACAATGTGGTATCGTTAGTTTTCATGAACATAAGCATGTAGAGTCTCAAGCAGTTTGGTATCGTTAGATTTCATCAAGTTAAGCATGTTGTTTCTCAAACAGTATTGTATCGATAGTTTTCATGAAGTTAAGCAAGTAGTTTCACAACCAGTGTTATATCGTTAATTTTCATGAAATTAAGCATGTAGTTTCTCACACAGTGTTGTATCATTAGTTTTCAGAGAGTTAAGCGCGGAGTATCACAAACAATGTTGTATCGTTAGTTTTCATGAACATAAGCATGTAGAGTCTCAAACAGTTTGGTATCGTTAGTTTCAATCAAGTTAAGCAAGTTGTTACACAAACAGTGTTGTATCGTTAGTTTTCATGGAGTTAAGCAAGTAGTTTCACAACCAGAGTTATATCGTTAGTTTTCATGAAATTAAGCCTGTGGTTTCTCACACAGTGTTGTATTGGTAGTTTTCATGAAGTTAAGCAAGTAGTTACACAAACAGTGTTGTATCGTTAGTTTTCATGGAGTTAAGCACGCAGTTTCACAAACAATGTTGTATCGTTAGTTTTCATGACATAAGCATTTAGAGTCTCAAACAGTTTGGTATCGTTAGTTTTCATCAAGTTAAGCATGTTGTTTCTCAAACAGTATTGTATCGATAGTTTTCATGAAGTTAAGCAAGTAGTTTCACAACCAGTGTTATATCGTTAGTTTTCATGAAATTAAGCATGTAGTTTCTCACACAGTGTTGTATTGGTAGTTTTCATGAAGTTAAGCAAGTAGTTACACAAACAGTGTTGTATCGTTAGTTTTCATGGAGTTAAGCACGCAGTTTCACAAACAATGTTGTATCGTTAGTTTTCATGACATAAGCATTTAGAGTCTCAAACAGTTTGGTATCGTTAGTTTTCATCAAGTTAAGCATGTTGTTTCTCAAACAGTATTGTATCGATAGTTTTCATGAAGTTAAGCAAGTAGTTTCACAACCAGTGTTATATCGTTAGTTTTCATGAAATTAAGCATGTAGTTTCTCACACAGTGTTGTATTAGTAGTTTTCATGAAGTTAAGCATGTAGTTTCAGAACCAGTGTTATATCGTTAGTTTTCATGAAATTAAGCATGTAGTTTCTCACACAGTGTTGTATTGGTAGTTTTCATGAAGTTAAGCAAATAGTTACACAAACAGTGTTGTATCGTTAGTTTTCATGGAGTTAAGCACGCAGTTTCACAAACAATGTTGTATCGTTAGTTTTCATGAACATAAGCATTTAGAGTCTCAAACAGTTTGGTATCGTTAGTTTTCATCAAGTTAAGCATGTTGTTTCTCAAACAGTATTGTATCGATAGTTTTCATGAAGTTAAGGTAGTAGTTTCACAACCAGAGTTATATCTTTAGTTTTCATGAAATTAAGCATGTAGTTTCTCACACAGTGTTGTATTGGTAGTTTTCATGAAGGTATGCAAGTAGTTACACAAACAGTGTTGTATCGTTAGTTTTCATGAACATAAGCATTTAGAGTCTCAAACA
This sequence comes from Mesocricetus auratus, assembly GCF_017639785.1. Classification (NCBI taxonomy): domain Eukaryota; kingdom Metazoa; phylum Chordata; class Mammalia; order Rodentia; family Cricetidae; genus Mesocricetus; species Mesocricetus auratus. The sequence continues at coordinate 30,515 of NW_024430720.1, forward strand.
GTTTGGTATCATTTGTTTTCATCATGATAAGCATGTTGTTTCTCAAACACTATTGTATCGATAGTGTTCATTGAGGTAAGCATGTAGTTTCACAACCAGTGTTATATCGTTAGTTTTCATGAAGTTAAGCAGGTAGTTACACAAACAGTATTGTATCATTAGTTTTCATGGAGTTAAGCGCGGAGCTTCACAACAATGTTGTATCGTTGGTTTTCATGAACATAAGCATGTAGAGTCTCAAGCAGTTTGGTTTTGCTAGATTTCATCAAGTTAAGCATGTTGTTTCTCAAACAGTATTGTATCGATAGTTTTCATGAAGTTAAGCAAGTAGTTTCACAACCAGTGTTATATCGTTAGTTTTCATGAAATTAAGCATGTAGTTTCTCACATAGTGTTGTATCATTAGTTTTCATGGAGTTAAGCGCGGAGTATCACAAACAATGTTGTATCGTTAGTTTTCATGAACATAAGCATGTAGAGTCTCAAGCAGTTTGGTGTTGCTAGATTTCATCAAGTTAAGCATGTTGTTTCTCAAACAGTTTTGTATAAATAATTTTTATGAAGTTAAGCAAGGAGTTTCACAACCAGTGTTATATCGTTAGTTTTCATGAAATTAAGCATGTAGTTTCTCCCACAGTGTTGTATTGGTAGTTTTCATGAAGTTAAGCAAGTAGTTACACAAACAGTGTTGTATCGTTAGTTTTCATGGAGTTAAGCGCGCAGTTTCACAAACAAAGTTGTATCGTTAGTTTTCATGAACATAAGCATTTAGACTCGCAGTTTGTTATCGTTAGTTTTCATCAAGGTAAGCATGTTGTTTCTCAAACAGTATTGTATCGATAGTTTTCATGAAGTTAAGCAAGTAGTTTCACAACCAGAGTTATATCGTTAGTTTTCATGAAATTAAGCATGTATTTTCTCACACAGTGTTGTATTGGTAGTTTTCATGAAGTTAAGCAAGTAGTTACACAAACAGTGTTGTATCGTTAGTTTTCATTGAGTTAAGCGCGCAGTTTCACAAACAAAGTTGTATCGTTAGTTTTCATGAACATAAGCATTTAGACTCGCAGTTTGTTATCGTTAGTTTTCATCAAGGTAAGCATGTTGTTTCTCAAACTCTATTGTATCGATAGTTTTCATGAAGTTAAGCAAGTAGTTTCACAACCAGAGTTATATCGTTAGTTTTCATGAAATTAAGCCTGTGGATTCTCACACAGTGTTGTATTAGTAGTTTTCATGAAGTTAAGCAAGTAGTTTCACAACCAGTGTTATATCGTTAGTTTTCATGAAATTAAGCATGTAGTTTCTCACACAGTGTTGTATTGGTAGTTTTCATGAAGTTAAGCAAGTAGTTACACAAACAGTGTTGTATCGTTAGTTTTCATGGAGTTAAGCGTGTAGTTTCACAAACAATGTTGTATCGTTAGTTTTCATGAACATAAGCATGTAGAGTCTCAAACAGTTTGGTATCGTTAGTTTTCATCAAGTTAAGCATGTTGTTTCTCAAACAGTATTGTATCGATAGTTTTCATGAAGTTAAGCAAGTAGTTTCACAACCAGAGTTATATCGTTAGTTTTCATGAAATTAAGCATGTAGTTTCTCACACAGTGTTGTATCGGTAGTTTTCATGAACATAAGCATGTAGAGTCTCAAACAGTTTTGTATCGTTAGTTTTCATCAAGTTAAGCATGTTGTTTCTCAAACAATATTGTATCGATAGTTTTCATGAAGTTAAGCAAGTAGCTTCACAACCAGTGTTATATCGTTAGTTTTCATGAAGTTAAGCAGGTAGTTACACAAACAGTGTTGTATCATTAGTTTTCATGGAGTTTAGAAAATAGTTCCACAGCCAGTGTTATATGGTTAGATTTCATGAAATTAAGGATGTAGTTTCTCACACAGTGTTGTATTGGTAGTTTTCATGAAGTTAATCAAGTAGTTACACAAACAGTGTTGTATCGTTAGTTTTCATGGAGTGAAGCGCGCAGTTTCACAAACAATGTAGTATCGTTATTTTTCATGAACATAAGCATTTAGAGTCTCAAACAGTTTGGTATCATTTGATTTCATCATGATAAGCATGTTGTTTCTCAATCACTATTGTATCGATAGTGTTCATGAAGTTAAGCATGTAGTTTCACAACCAGTGTTACATCGTTAGTTTTCATGAAGTTAAGCAGGTACTTACACAAACAGTGTTGTATCATTAGTTTTCATGGAGTTAAGCGCGGAGATTCACAACAATGTTGTATCGTTAGTTTTCATGAAATTAAGCATGTAGTTTCTCACACATTTTTTATTAGTAGTTTTCATGAAGTTAAGCAAGTAGTTTTACAACCAGTGTTATATCGTTAGTTTTCATGAAATTAAGCATGTAGTTTCTCACACAGTGTTGTATTGGTAGTTTTCATGAAGTTAAGCAAGTAGTTACACAAACAGTGTTGTATCGTTAGTTTTCATGGATTTAAGCAAGTAGTTTCACAAACAAAATTGTATCATTAGTTTTCATGAACATAAGCATGTAGAGTCTCAAACAGTTTGGTATCGTTAGTGTTCATCAAGTTAAACATGTTGTTTCTCAAACAGTATTGTATCTATAGTTTTCATGAAGTTAAGCATGTAGTTTCACAACCAGTGTTATATCGTTAGTTTTCATGAAATTAAGCATGTAGTTTCTCACACAGTGTTGTATTGTTAGTTTTCATGAAGTTAAGCAAGTAGTTACACAAACAGTGTGTATCGTTGGTTTTCATGGAGTTAAGCACGCAGTTTCACAAACAATGTAGTATCGTTAGTTTTCATGAACATAAGCATGTAGAGTCTCAAACAGTTTGGTATCGCTAGTTTTCATCAAGTTAAGCACGTTGTTTCTCAAACACAATTGTATCGATAGTTTTCATGAAGTTAAGCAAGTAGTTTCACAAACAAAGTTGTATCGTTAGTTTTCATGAACATAAGCATGTAGAGTCTCAGTTTGCTATCGTTAGTTTTCATCAAGTTAAGCATGTTGTTTCTCAAACAGTATTGTATCGATAGTTTTCATGAAGTTAAGCAAGTAGTTTCACAACCAGTGTTATATCGTTAATTTTCATGAAATTAAGCATGAAGTTTCTCACACAGTGTTGTATCATTAGTTTTCATGGAGTTAAGCGCGGAGTATCACAAACAATGTTGTATCGTTAGTTTTCATGAACATAAGCATGTAGAGTCTCAAACAGTTTGGTATCGTTAGTTTTCATCAAGTTAAGCATGTTGTTTCTCAAACAGTATTGTATCGATAGTTTTCATGAAGTTAAGCAAGTAGTTTCACAACCAGTGTTATATCGTTAGTTTTCATGAAATTAAGCATGTAGTTTCTCACACAGTGTTGTATTGGTAGTTTTCATGAAGTTAAGCAAGTAGTTACACAAACATTGTTGTATCGTTAGTTTTCATGGAGTTAAGCAGGTAGTTTCACAAACAAAGTTATATCGTTAATTTTCATGAACATAAGCATTTAGAGTCTCAAACAGTTTGGTATCCTTTGTTTTCATCAAGTTAAGCATGTTGTTTCTCAAACAGTATTGTATCGATAGTGTTCATGAAGTTAAGCATGTAGTTTCACAACCAGTGTTATATCGTTAGTTTTCATGAAGTTAAGCAGGTAGTTACACAAACAGTGTTGTATCATTAGTTTTCATGGAGTTAAGCGCGGAGCTTCACAACAATGTTGTATCGTTAGTTTTCATGAACATAAGCATGTAGAGTCTCAAGCAGTTTGGTATCGTTAGATTTCATCAAGTTAAGCATGTTGTTTCTCAAACAGTATTGTATCGATAATTTTCATGAAGTTAAGCAGGTAGTTACACAAACAGTGTTGTATCATTAGTTTTCATGGAGTTAAGCGTGGAGCTTCACAAACAATGTTGTATCGTTAGTTTTCATGAACATAAGCATGTAGAGTCTCAAACAGTTTGGTATCGTTAGTTTTCATCAAGTTAAGCATGTTGTTTCTCAAACAGTATTGTATCGATAGTTTTCATGAAGTTAAGCAAGTAGTTTCACAACCAATGTTGTATCGTTAGTTTTCATGAACATTAAGCATGTAGAGTCTCAAACAGTGTTGGTATCGTTAGTTTTCATCAAGTTAAGCAAGTTGTTACACAAACAGTGTTGTATCGTTAGTTTTCATGGAGTTAAGCAAGTAGTTTCACAAACAATGTTGTATCGTTAGTTTTCATGAACATAAGCATTTAGAGTCTCAAACAGTTTGGTATCATTAGTTTTCATCAAGTTAAGCATGTTGTTTCTCAAACAGTATTGTATCGATAGTTTTCATGAAGTTAAGCAAGTAGTTTCACAACCAGTGTTATATCGTTAGTTTTCATGAAATTAAGCATGTAGTTTCTCACACAGTGTTGTATTGGTAGTTTTCATGAAGTTAAGCAAGTAGTTACACAAACAGTGTTGTATCGTTAGTTTTCATGGAGTTAAGCACGCAGTTTCACAAACAATGTAGTATCGTTAGTTTTCATGAACATAAGCATGTAGAGTCTCAAACAGTTTGGTATCGTTAGTTTTCATCAAGTTAAGCATGTTGTTTCTGAAACACAATTGTATCGATAGTTTTCATGAAGTTAATCAGGTAGTTTCACAAACAAAGTTGTATCGTTAGCTTTCATGAACATAAGCATGTAGAGTCTCAGTTTGCTATCGTTAGTTTTCATCAAGTTAAGCATGTTGTTTCTCATACATTATTGAATCGATAATTTTCATGAAGTTAAGCAATTAGTTTCACAACCAATGTTATATCGTTAGTTTTCATGAAATTAGGCATGTAGTTTCTCCCACAGTGTTGTATTGGTACATTTCATGAAGTTAAGCAAGTAGTTACACAAACAGTGTTGTATCGTTAGTTTTCATGGAGTTAAGCGTGCAGTTTCACAAACAATGTAGTATCGTTAGTTTTCATGAACATAAGCATGTAGAGTCTCAAACAGTTTGGTATCGTTAGTTTTAATCAACTTAAGCAAGTTGTTACACAAACAGTGTTGTTTCTTTTTTTTCATGGAGTTAAGCATGTCGTTTCACAAACAAAGTTGTATCGTTAGTTTTCATGAACATAAGCATGTAGAGTCTCAAACAGTTTGCTATCGTTAGTTTTCATCAAGTTAAGCATGTTGTTTCTCAAACAGTATTGTATCGATAGTTTTCATGAAGTTAAGCAAGTAGTTTCACAACCAGTGTTATATCGTTAGTTTTCATGAAATTAAGCATGTAGTTTCTCACACAGTGTTGTATTGGTAGTTTTCATGAAGTTAAGCAAGTAGTTACACAAACAGTGTTGTATCGTTAGTTTTCATGGAGTTAAGCCCGCAGTTTCACAAACAATGTAGTATCGTTAGTTTTCATGAACATAAGCATGTAGAGTCTCAAACAGTTTGGTATCGTTAGTTTTCATCAAGTTAAGCATGTTGTTTCTCAAACAGTATTGTATCGATAGTTTTCATTAAGTTAAGCAAGTAGTTTCACAACCAGTGTTATATCGTTAGTTTTCATGAAATTAAGCATGTAGTTTCTCACACAGTGTTGTATTGGTAGTTTTCATGAAGTTAAGCAAGTATGTTTCACTAACAATAGTTGTATCGTTAGTTTTCATGAACATAAGCATGTAGAGTCTCAAACAGTTTGGTATCGTTAGTTTTCATCAAGTTAAGCATGTTGTTTCTCAAACAGTATTGTATCGATAGTTTTCATGAAGTTAAGCATGTAGTTTCACAACCAGTGTTATATCGTTAGTTTTCATGAAATTAAGCATGTAGTTTCTCACACAGTGTTGTATTGGTAGTTTTCATGAAGTTAAGCAAGTAGTTACACAAACAGTGTTGTATCGTTAGTTTTCATGGAGTTAAGCACGCAGTTTCACAAACAATGTTGTATCGTTAGTTTTCATGAAGATAAGCATGTAGAGTCTCAAACAGTTTGGTATCGTTAGTTTTCATCAAGTTAAGCATGTTGTTTCTCAAACAGTATTGTATCGATAGTTTTCATGAAGTTAAGCATAGTAGTTTCACAACCAGTGTTATATCGTTAGTTTTCATGAAATTAAGCATGTAGTTTCTCACACAGTGTTGTATTGGTAGTTTTCATGAAGTTAAGCAAGTAGTTACACAAACAGTGTTGTATCGTTAGTTTTCATGAACATAAGCATTTAGAGTCTCAAACAGTTTGGTATCATTTGTTTTCATCATGATAAGCATGTTGTTTCTCAAACACTATTGTATCGATAGTGTTCATTGAGTTAAGCATGTAGTTTCACAACCAGTGTTATATCGTTAGTTTTCATGAAGTTAAGCAGGTAGTTACACAAACAGTGTTGTATCATTAGTTTTCATGGAGTTAAGCGCGGAGCTTCACAACAATGTTGTATCGTTAGTTTTCATGAACATAAGCATGTAGAGTCTCAAGCAGTTTGGTTTTGCTAGATTTCATCAAGTTAAGCATGTTGTTTCTCAAACAGTATTGTATCGATAGTTTTCATGAAGTTAAGCAAGTAGTTTCACAACCAGTGTTATATCGTTAGTTTTCATGAAATTAAGCATGTAGTTTCTCACATAGTGTTGTATCATTAGTTTTCATGGAGTTAAGCACGGAGCTTCACAACAATGTTGTATCGTTAGTTTTCATGAAATTAAGCATGTAGTTTCTCCCACAGTGTTGTATTGGTAGTTTTCATGAAGTTAAGCAAGTAGTTACACAAACAGTGTTGTATCGTTAGTTTTCATGAGAGTTAAGCACGTAGTTTCACAAACAATGTTGTATCGTTAGTTTTCATGAACATAAGCATGTAGAGTCTCAAACAGTTTGGTATCGTTAGTTTTCATCAAGTTAAGCATGTTGTTTCTCAAACAGTATTGTATCGATAGTGTTCATGAAGTTAAGCATGTAGTTTCACAACCAGTGTTATATCGTTAGTTTTCATGAAGTTAAGCATGTAGTTACACAAACAGTGTTGTATCATTAGTTTTCATGGAGTTAAGCACGCAGTTTCACAAACAATGTTGTATCGTTAGTTTTCATGAACATAAGCATGTAGAGTCTCAAGCAGTTTGGTATCGTTAGATTTCATCAAGTTAAACATGTTGTTTCTCAAACAGTATTGTATCGATAGTTTTCATGAAGTTAATCAAGAGGTTTCACAACCAGTGTTATATCGTAATTTTCATGAAATTAAGCATGTAGTTTCTCACACAGTGTTGTATCATTAGTTTTCAGAGAGTTAAGCGCGGAGTATCACAAACAATGTTGTATCGTTAGTTTTCATGAACTTAAGCATGTAGAGTCTCAAACAGTTTGGTATCGTTAGTTTTAATCAAGTTAAGCAAGTTGTTACACAAACAGTGTTGTATCGTTAGTTTTCATGAAATTAAGCATGTAGTTTCTCACACAGTGTTGTATTAGTAGTTTTCATGAAGTTAAGCATGTAGTTTCACAACCAGTGTTATATCGTTAGTTTTCATGAAATTAAGCATGTAGTTTCTCACACAGTGTTGTATTGGTAGTTTTCATGAAGTTAAGCAAGTAGTTACACAAACAGTGTTGTATCGTTAGTTTTCATGGAGTTAAGCACGCAGTTTCACAAACAATGTTGTATCGTTAGTTTTCATGAACATAAGCATGTAGAGTCTCAAACAGTTTGGTATCGTTAGTTTTCATCAAGTTAAGCATGTTGTTTCTCAAACAGTATTGTATCGATAGTTTTCATGAAGTTAAGCAAGTAGTTTCACAACCAGTGTTATATCGTTAGTTTTCATGAAATTAAGCATGTAGTTTCTCACACAGTGTTGTATTAGTAGTTTTCATGAAGTTAAGCATGTAGTTTCACAACCAGTGTTATATCGTTAGTTTTCATGAAATTAAGCATGTAGTTTCTCACACAGTGTTGTATTGGTAGTTTTCATGAAGTTAAGCAAGTAGTTACACAAACAGTGTTGTATCGTTAGTTTTCATGGAGTTAAGCACGCAGTTTCACAAACAATGTTGTATCGTTAGTTTTCATGAACATAAGCATGTAGAGTCTCAAACAGTTTGGTATCGTTAGTTTTCATCAAGTTAAGCATGTTGTTTCTCAAACAGTATTGTATCGATAGTTTTCATGAAGTTAAGGTAGTAGTTTCACAACCAGAGTTATATCTTTAGTTTTCATGAAATTAAGCATGTAGTTTCTCACACAGTGTTGTATTGGTAGTTTTCATGAAGGTAAGCAAGTAGTTACACAAACAGTGTTGTATCGTTAGTTTTCATGAACATAAGCATATAGAGTCTCAAACAGTTTGGTATCATTTGTTTTCATCATGATAAGCATGTTGTTTCTCAAACACTATTGTATCGATAGTGTTCATTGAGTTAAGCATGTAGTTTCACAACCAGTGTTATATCGTTAGTTTTCATGAAGTTAAGCAGGTAGTTACACAAACAGTATTGTATCATTAGTTTTCATGGAGTTAAGCGCGGAGCTTCACAACAATGTTGTATCGTTAGTTTTCATGAACATAAGCATGTAGAGTCTCAAGCAGTTTGGTTTTGCTAGATTTCATCAAGTTAAGCATGTTGTTTCTCAAACAGTATTGTATCGATAGTTTTCATGAAGTTAAGCAAGTAGTTTCACAACCAGTGTTATATCGTTAGTTTTCATGAAATTAAGCATGTAGTTTCTCACATAGTGTTGTATCATTAGTTTTCATGGAGTTAAGCGCGGAGCTTCACAACAATGTTGTATCGTTAGTTTTCATGAAATTAAGCATGTAGTTTCTCCCACAGTGTTGTATTGGTAGTTTTCATGAAGTTAAGCAAGTAGTTACACAAACAGTGTTGTATCGTTAGTTTTCATGGAGTTAAGCCCGCAGTTTCACAAACAAAGTTGTATCGTTAGTTTTCATGAACATAAGCATTTAGACTCGCAAACAGTTTGTTATCGTTAGTTTTCATCAAGGTAAGCATGTTGTTTCTCAAACAGTATTGTATCGATAGTTTTCATGAAGTTAAGCAAGTAGTTTCACAACCAGAGTTATATCGTTAGTTTTCATGAAATTAAGCATGTAGTTTCTCACACAGTGTTGTATTGGTAGTTTTCATGAAGTTAATCAAGTAGTTACACAAGCAGTGTTGTATCGTTAGTTTTCATAGAGTTAAGCACGCAGTTTCACAAACAATGTAGTATCGTTAATTTTCATGAACATAAGCATTTAGAGTCTCAAACAGTTTGGTATCATTTGTTTTCATCAAGTTAAGCATGTTGTTTCTCAATCACTATTGTATCGATAGTGTTCATGAAGTTAAGCATGTAGTTTCACAACCAGTGTTACATCGTTAGTTTTCATGAAGTTAAGCAGGTAGTTACACAAACAGTGTTGTATCATTAGTTTTCATGGAGTTAAGCGCGGAGATTCACAACAATGTTGTATCGTTAGTTTTCATGAAATTAAGCATGTAGTTTCTCACACAGTGTTGTATTAGTAGTTTTCATGAAGTTAAGCAAGTAGTTTCACAACCAGTGTTATATCGTTAGTTTTCATGAAATTAAGCATGTAGTTTCTCACACAGTGTTGTATTGGTAGTTTTCATGAAGTTAAGCAAGTAGTTACACAAACAGTGTTGTATCGTTAGTTTTCATGGAGTTAAGCACGCAGTTTCACAAACAATGTAGTATCGTTAGTTTTCATGAACATAAGCATGTAGAGTCTCAAACAGTTTGGTATCGTTAGTTTTCATCAAGTTAAGCAAGTTGTTACACAAACAGTGTTGTATCGTTAGTTTTCATGGAGTTAAGCAAGTAGTTTCACAAACAAAGTTGTATCGTTAGTTTTCATGAACATAAGCATGTAGAGTCTCAAACAGTTTGCTATCGTTAGTTTTCATCAAGTTAAGCATGTTGTTTCTCAAACAGTATTGTATCGATAGTTTTCATGAAGTTAAGCAAGTAGTTTCACAACCAGTGTTATATCGTTAGTTTTCATGAAATTAAGCATGTAGTTTCTCACACAGTGTTGTATTGGTAGTTTTCATGAAGTTAAGCAAGTAGTTACACAAACAGTGTTGTATCGTTAGTTTTCATGGAGTTAAGCACGCAGTTTCACAAACAATGTTGTATCGTTAGTTTTCATGAACATAAGCATGTAGAGTCTCAAACAGTTTGGTATCGTTTGTTTTCATCAAGTTAAGCATGTTGTTTCTCAAACAGTATTGTATCGATAGTGTTCATGAAGTTAAGCAAGTAGTTTCACAACCAGTGTTATATCGTTAGTTTTCATGAAGTTAAGCATGTAGTTTCTCACACAGTGTTGTATCATTAGTTTTCATGGAGTTAAGCGCGGAGTTTCACAAACAATGTTGTATCGTTAGTTTTCATGAACATAAGCATGTAGAGTCTCAAGCAGTTTGGTATCGTTAGATTTCATCAAGTTAAGCATGTTGTTTCTCAAACAGTATTGTATCGATAGTTTTCATGAAGTTAAGCAAGTAGTTTCACAACCAGTGTTATATCGTTAATTTTCATGAAATTAAGCATGTAGTTTCTCACACAGTGTTGTATCATTAGTTTTCAGAGAGTTAAGCGCGGAGTATCACAAACAATGTTGTATCGTTAGTTTTCATGAACTTAAGCATGTAGAATCTCAAACAGTTTGGTATCGTTAGTTTTCAATCAAGTTAAGCAAGTTGTTACACAAACAGTGTTGTATCGTTAGTTTTCATGGAGTTAAGCAAGTAGTTTCACAACCAGAGTTATATCGTTAGTTTTCATGAAATTAAGCCTGTGGTTTCACACACAGTGTTGTATTGGTAGTTTTCATGAAGTTAAGCAAGTAGTTACACAAACAGTGTTGTATCGTTAGTTTTCATGGAGTTAAGCACGCAGTTTCACAAACAATGTTGTATCGTTAGTTTTCATGACATAAGCATTTAGAGTCTCAAACAGTTTGGTATCGTTAGTTTTCATCAAGTTAAGCATGTTGTTTCTCAAACAGTATTGTATCGATAGTTTTCATGAAGTTAAGCAAGTAGTTTCACAACCAGTGTTATATCGTTAGTTTTCATGAAATTAAGCATGTAGTTTCTCACACAGTGTTGTATTAGTAGTTTTCATGAAGTTAAGCATGTAGTTTCAGAACCAGTGTTATATCGTTAGTTTTCATGAAATTAAGCATGTAGTTTCTCACACAGTGTTGTATTGGTAGTTTTCATGAAGTTAAGCAAGTAGTTACACAAACAGTGTTGTATCGTTAGTTTTCATGGAGTTAAGCACGCAGTTTCACAAACAATGTTGTATCGTTAGTTTTCATGAACATAAGCATTTAGAGTCTCAAACAGTTTGGTATCGTTAGTTTTCATCAAGTTAAGCATGTTGTTTCTCAAACAGTATTGTATCGATAGTTTTCATGAAGTTAAGGTAGTAGTTTCACAACCAGAGTTATATCTTTAGTTTTCATGAAATTAAGCATGTAGTTTCTCACACAGTGTTGTATTGGTAGTTTTCATGAAGGTAAGCAAGTAGTTACACAAACAGTGTTGTATCGTTAGTTTTCATGAACATAAGCATTTAGAGTCTCAAACAGTTTGGTATCATTTGTTTTCATCATGATAAGCATGTTGTTTCTCAAACACTATTGTATCGATAGTGTTCATTGAGTTAAGCATGTAGTTTCACAACCAGTGTTATATCGTTAGTTTTCATGAAGTTAAGCAGGTAGTTACACAAACAGTATTGTATCATTAGTTTTCATGGAGTTAAGCGCGGAGCTTCACAACAATGTTGTATCGTTAGTTTTCATGAACATAAGCATGTAGAGTCTCAAGCAGTTTGGTTTTGCTAGATTTCTTCAAGTTAAGCATGTTGTTTCTCAAACAGTATTGTATCGATAGTTTTCATGAAGTTAAGCAAGTAGTTTCACAACCAGTGTTATATCGTTAGTTTTCATGAAATTAAGCATGTAGTTTCTCACATAGTGTTGTATCATTAGTTTTCATGGAGTTAAGCGCGGAGTTTCACAAACAATGTTGTATCGTTAGTTTTCATGAACATAAGCATGTAGAGTCTCAAGCAGTTTGGTATCGTTAGTTTTCATCAAGTTAAGCATGTTGTTTCTCAAACAGTATTGTATCGATAGTTTTCATGAAGTTAAGCAAGTAGTTTCACAACCAGTGTTATATCGTTAGTTTTCATGAAATTAAGCATGTAGTTTCTCACACAGTGTTGTATCATTAGTTTTCATGAGAGTTAAGCGCGGAGTATCACAAACAATGTTGTATCGTTAGTTTTCATGAACATAAGCATGTAGAGTCTCAAACAGTTTGGTATCGTTAGTTTTCATCAAGTTAAGCATGTTGTTTCTCAAACAGTATTGTATCGATAGTTTTCATGAAGTTAAGCAAGTAGTTTCACAACCAGTGTTATATCGTTAGTTTTCATGAAATTAAGCATGTAGTTTCTCACACAGTGTTGTATTGGTAGTTTTCATGAAGTTAAACAAGTAGTTACACAAACAGTGTTGTATCGTTAGTTTTCATGGAGTTAAGCGTGTAGTTTCACAAACAATGTTGTATCGTTAGTTTTCATGAACATAAGCATGTAGAGTCTCAAACAGTTTGGTATCATTTGTTTTCATCAAGTTAAGCATGTTGTTTCTCAAACAGTATTGTATCGATAGTGTTCATGAAGTTAAGCAAGTAGTTTCACAACCAGTGTTATATCGTTAGTTTTCATGAAATTAAGCATGTAGTTTCTCACACAGGGTTGTATTGGTATTTTTCATGAAGTTAAGCAGGTAGTTACACAAACAGTGTTGTATCATTAGTTTTCATGGAGTTAAGCACGCAGTTTCACAAACAATGTTGTATCGTTAGTTTTCATGAACATAAGCATTTAGAGTCTCAAACAGTTTGGTATCGTTAGTTTTCATCAAGGTAAGCATGTTGTTTCTCAAACAGTATTGTATCGATAGTTTTCATGAAGTTAAGGTAGTAGTTTCACAACCAGAGTTATATTTTAGTTTTCATGAAATTAAGCATGTAGTTTCTCACACAGTGTTGTATTGGTAGTTTTCATGAAGGTATGCAAGTAGTTACACAAACAGTGTTGTATCGTTAGTTTTCATGAACATAAGCATTTAGAGTCTCAAACAGTTTGGTATCATTTGTTTTCATCATGATAAGCATGTTGTTTCTCAAACACTATTGTATCGATAGTGTTCATTGAGTTAAGCATGTAGTTTCACAACCAGTGTTATATCGTTAGTTTTCATGAAGTTAAGCAGGTAGTTACACAAACAGTATTGTATCATTAGTTTTCATGGAGTTAAGCGCGGAGCTTCACAACAATGTTGTATCGTTGGTTTTCATGAACATAAGCATGGAGAGTCTCAAGCAGTTTGGTTTTGCTAGATTTCTTCAAGTTAAGCATGTTGTTTCTCTAACAGTATTGTATCGATAGTTTTCATGAAGTTAAGCAAGTATTTTCACAACCAGTGTTATATCGTTAGTTTTCATGAAATTAAGCATGTAGTTTCTCACATAGTGTTGTATCATTAGTTTTCATGGAGTTAAGCGCGGAGTATCACAAACAATGTTGTATCGTTAGTTTTCATGAACATAAGCATGAAGAGCCTCAAGCATTTGGTGTTGCTAGATTTCATCAAGTTAAGCATGTTGTTTCTCAAACAGTATTGTATCGATAGTTTTCATGAAGTTAAGCAAGTAGTTTCACAACCAGTGTTATATCGTTAGTTTTCATGAAATTAAGCATGTAGTTTCTCACACAGTGTTGTATTGGTAGTTTTCATGAAGTTAAACAAGTAGTTACACAAACAGTGTGTATCGTTAGTTTTCATGGTGTTAAGCGTGTACTTTCACAAACAATGTTGTATCGTTAGTTTTCATGAACATAAGCATGTAGAGTCTCAAACAGTTTGGAATCATTTGTTTTCATCAAGTTAAACATGTTGTTTCTCAAACAGTATTGTATCGATAGTGTTCATGAAGTTAAGCAAGTAGTTTCACATCCGGAGTTATATCGTTAGTTTTCATGAAATTAAGCATGTGGTTTCTCACACAGGGTTGTATTGGTAGTTTTCATGAAGTTAAGCAGGTAGTTACACAAACAGTGTTGTATCATTAGTTTTCATGGAGTTAAGCGCGAGTTTCACAAACAATGTTGTATCGTTAGTTTTCATGAACATAAGCATGTAGAGTCTCAAGCAGTTTGGTATCGTTAGATTTCATCAAGTTAAGCATGTTGTTTCTCAAACAGTATTGTATCGATAGTTTTCATGAAGTTAAGCAAGTAGTTTCACAACCAGTGTTATATCGTTAGTTTTCATGAAATTAAGCATGTAGTTTCTCACACAGTGTTGTATCATTAGTTTTCATGAGAGTTAAGCGCGGAGTATCACAAACAATGTTGTATCGTTAGTTTTCATGAACATAAGCATGTAGAGTCTCAAACAGTTTGGTATCTTTAGTTTTAATCAAGTTAAGCAAGTTGTTACACAAACAGTGTTGTATCGTTAGTTTTCATGGAGTTAAGCAAGTAGTTTCACAACCAGTGTTATATCGTTAGTTTTCATGAAATTAAGCCTGTGGTTTCTCACACAGTGTTGTATTGGTAGTTTTCATGAAGTTAAGCAAGTAGTTACACAAACAGTGCTGTATCGTTAGTTTTCATGGAGTTAAGTGCGTTGTTTCACAAACAATGTTGTATCTTAGTTTTCATGACATAAGCATTTAGAGTCTCAAACAGTTTGGTATCGTTAGTTTTCATCAAGTTAAGCATGTTGTTTCTCAAACAGTATTGTATCGATAGTTTTCATGAAGTTAAGCAAGTAGTTTCACAACCAGTGTTATATCGTTAAATTTCATGAAATTAAGCATGTAGTTTCTCACACAGTGTTGTATCATTAGTTTTCAGAGAGTTAAGCGCGGAGTATCACAAACAATGTTGTATCATTAGTTTTCATGAACATAAGCATGTAGAGTCTCAAACAGTTTGGTATTTTTAGTTTTAACCAAGTTAAGCAAGTTGTTACACAAACAGTGTTGTATCGTTAGTTTTCATGGAGTTAAGCAAGTAGTTTCACAACCAGTGTTATATCGTTAGTTTTCATGAAATTAAGCATGTAGTTTCTCACACAGTGTTGTATTGGTAGTTTTCATGAAGTTAAGCAAGTAGTTACACAAACAGTGTTGTATCGTTAGTTTTCATGGAGTTAAGCACGCAGTTTCACAAACAATGTTGTATCGTTAGTTTTCATGAACATAAGCATGTAGAGTCTCAAACAGTTTGGTATCGTTAGTTTTCATCAAGTTAAGCATGTTGTTTCTCAAACAGTATTGTATCGATAGTTTTCATGAAGTTAAGCAAGTAGTTTCACAACCAGTGTTATATCGTTAGTTTTCATGAAATTAAGCATGTAGTTTCTCACACAGTGTTGTATTGGTAGTTTTCATGAAGTTAAGCAAGTAGTTACACAAACAGTGTTGTATCGTTAGTTTTCATGGAGTTAAGCACGCAGTTTCACAAACAATGTTGTATCGTTAGTTTTCATGACATAAGCATTTAGAGTCTCAAACAGTTTGGTATCGTTAGTTTTCATCAAGTTAAGCATGTTGTTTCTCAAACAGTATTGTATCGATAGTTTTCATGAAGTTAAGCAAGTAGTTTCACAACCAGAGTTATATCGTTAGTTTTCATGAAATTAAGCATGTAGTTTCTCACACAGTGTTGTATTGGTAGTTTTCATGAAGTTAAGCAAGTAGTTACACAAACAGTGTTGTATCGTTAGTTTTCATGAACATAAGCATTTAGAGTCTCAAACAGTTTGGTATCATTTGTTTTCATCATGTTAAGCATGTTGTTTCTCAAACACTATTGTATCGATAGTGTTCATTGAGTTAAGCAAGTAGTTTCACAACCAGTGTTATATCGTTATTTTTCATGAAATTAAGCATGTAGTTTCTCACATAGTGTTGTATCATTATTTTTCATGGAGTTAAGCGCGGAGTATCACAAACAATGTTGTATCGTTAGTTTTCATGAACATATGCATGTAGAGTCTCAAACTGTTTGGTATCGTTAGTTTTCACCAAGTTAAGCATGTTGTTTCTCAAACAGTTTTGTATCGATAATTTTTATGAAGTTAAGCAAGGAGTTTCACAACCAGTGTTGTATCGTTAGTTTTCATGGAGTTAAGCGCGCAGTTTCACAAACAATGTAGTATCGTTAGTTTTCATGAACATAAGCATGTAGAGTCTCAAACAGTTTGGTATCGTTAGTTTTCATCAAGTTAAGCATGTTGTTTCTCAAACAGTATTGTATCGATAGTTTTCATGAAGTTAAGCAAGTAGTTTCACAACCAGTGTTATATCGTTAGTTTTCATGAAGTTAAGCAGGTAGTTACACAAACAGTGTTGTATCATTAGTTTTCATGGAGTTTAGCAAATAGTTCCACAGCCAGTGTTATATCGTTAGTTTTCATGAAATTAAGGATGTAGTTTCTCACACAGTGTTGTATTGGTAGTTTTCATGAAGTTAATCAAGTAGTTACACAAACAGTGTTGTATCGTTAGTTTTCATGGAGTGAAGCACGCAGTTTCACAAACAATGTAGTATCGTTATTTTTCATGAACATAAGCATTTAGAGTCTCAAACAGTTTGGTATCATTTGTTTTCATCAAGTTAAGCATGTTGTTTCTCAATCACTATTGTATCGATAGTGTTCATGAAGTTAAGCATGTAGTTTCACAACCAGTGTTACATCGTTAGTTTTCATGAAGTTAAGCAGGTACTTACACAAACAGTGTTGTATCATTAGTTTTCATGGAGTTAAGCGCAGAGATTCACAACAATGTTGTATCGTTAGTTTTCATGAAATTAAGCATGTAGTTTCTCACACAATTTTTTATTAGTAGTTTTCATGAAGTTAAGCAAGTAGTTTCACAACCAGTGTTATATCGTTAGTTTTCATGAAATTAAGCATGTAGTTTCTCACACAGTGTTGTATTGGTAGTTTTCATGAAGTTAAGCAAGTAGTTACACAAACAGTGTTGTATCGTTAGTTTTCATGGAGTTAAGCAAGTAGTTTCACAAACAAAGTTGTATCGTTAGTTTTCATGAACATAAGCATGTAGAGTCTCAAACAGTTTGGTATCGTTAGTTTTCATCAAGTTAAGCATGTTGTTTCTCAAACAGTATTGTATCGATAGTTTTCATGAAGTTAAGCAAGTAGTTTCACAACCAGTGTTATATCGTTAGTTTTCATGAAATTAAGCATGTAGTTTCTCACACAGTGTTGTATTGGTAGTTTTCATGAAGTTAAGCAAGTAGTTACACAAACAGTGTTGTATCGTTAGTTTTCATGGAGTTAAGCACGCAGTTTCACAAACAATGTTGTATCGTTAGTTTTCATGAACATAAGCATGTAGAGTCTCAAACAGTTTGGTATCGTTAGTTTTCATCAAGTTAAGCATGTTGTTTCTCAAACAGTATTGTATCGATAGTTTTCATGAAGTTAAGCAAGTAGTTTCACAACCAGTGTTATATCGTTAGTTTTCATGAAATTAAGCATGTAGTTTCTCACACAGTGTTGTATTGGTAGTTTTCATGAAGTTAAGCAAGTAGTTACACAAACAGTGTTGTATCGTTAGTTTTCATGGAGTTAAGCATGCAGTTTCACAAACAATGTTGTATCGTTAGTTTTCATGAACATAAGCATGTAGAGTCTCAAACAGTTTGGTATCGTTAGTTTTCATCAAGTTAAGCATGTTGTTTCTCAAACAGTATTGTATCGATAGTTTTCATGAAGTTAAGCAAGTAGTTTCACAACCAGTGTTATATCGTTAGTTTTCATGAAATTAAGCATGTAGTTTCTCACACAGTGTTGTATTGGTAGTTTTCATGAAGTTAAGCAAGTAGTTACACAAACAGTGTTGTATCGTTAGTTTTCATGGAGTTAAGCGTGTAGTTTCACAAACAATGTTGTATCGTTAGTTTTCATGAACATAAGCATGTAGAGTCTCAAACAGTTTGGAATCATTTGTTTTCATCAAGTTAAGCATGTTGTTTCTCAAACAGTATTGTATCGATAGTGTTCATGAAGTTAAGCAAGTAGTTTCACAACCAGTGTTATATCGTTAGTTTTCATGAAGTTTAAGCAGTGTAGTTACACAAATAGTGTTGTATCGTTAGTTTTCATGGAGTTAAGCGCGGAGTTTCACAAACAATGTTGTATCGTTAGTTTTCATGAACATAAGCATGTAGAGTCTCAAACAGTTTGGTATCGTTAGTTTTCATCAAGTTAAGCAAGTTGTTACACAAACAGTGTTGTATCGTTAGTTTTCATGGAGTTAAGCAAGTAGTTTCACAAACAAAGTTGTATCGTTAGTTTTCATGAACATAAGCATGTAGAGTCTCAAACAGTTTGGTATCGTTAGTTTTCATCAAGTTAAGCATGTTGTTTCTCAAACAGTATTGTATCGATAGTTTTCATGAAGTTAAGCAAGTAGTTTCACAACCAGTGTTATATCGTTAGTTTTCATGAAATTAAGCATGTAGTTTCTCAAACAGTGTTGTATTGGTAGTTTTCATGAAGTTAAGCAAGTAGTTACACAAACAGTGTTGTATCGTTAGTTTTCATGGAGTTAAGCGTGCAGTTTCACAAACAATGTAGTATCGTTAGTTTTCATGAACATAAGCATGTATAGTCTCAAACAGTTTGGTATCGTTAGTTTTAATCAAGTTAAGCAAGTTGTTACACAAACAGTGTTGTATCGTTAGTTTTCATGGAGTTAAGCAAGTAGTTTCACAAACAAAGTTGTATCGTTAGTTTTCATGAACATAAGCATGTAGAGTCTCAAACAGTTTGGTATCGTTAGTTTTCATCAAGTTAAGCACGTTGTTTCTCAAACACTATTGTATCGATAGTGTTCATGAAGTTAAGCATGTAGTTTCACAACCAGTGTTATATCGTTAGTTTTCATGAAGTTTAGCAGGTAGTTACACAAACAGTGTTGTATCATTAGTTTTCATGGAGTTAAGCTCGGAGATTCACAACAATGTTGTATCGTTAGTTTTCATGAACATAAGCATGTAGAGTCTCAAACAGTTTGGTATCGTTAGTTTTCATAAAGTTAAGCATGTAGTTTCTCACACAGTGTTGTATTGGTAGTTTTCATGAAGTTAAGCAAGTAGTTACACAAACAGTGTTGTATCGTTAGTTTTCATGGAGTTAAGCACGCAGTTTCACAAACAATGTAGTATCGTTAGTTTTCATGAACATAAGCATTTAGAGTCTCAAACAGTTTGGTATCATTTGTTTTCATCAAGTTAAGCATGTTGTTTCTCAAACAGTATTGTATCGATAGTTTTCATGAAGTTAAGCAAGTAGTTTCACAACCAGTGTTATATCGTTAGTTTTCATGAAATTAAGCATGTAGTTTCTCACACAGTGTTGTATTGTGTAGTTTTCATGAAGTTAAGCAAGTAGTTACACAAACAATGTAGTATCGTTAGTTTTCATGAACATAAGCATGTAGAGTCTCAAACAGTTTGGTATCGTTAGTTTTAATCAAGTTAAGCAAGTTGTTACACAAACAGTGTTGTATCGTTAGTTTTCATGAACATAAGCATTTAGAGTCTCAAACAGTTTGGTATCGTTAGTTTTCATAAAGTTAAGCAAGTAGTTTCACAACCAGAGTTATATCGTTAGTTTTCATGAAATTAAGCATGTAGTTTCTCACACAGTGTTGTATTGGTAGTTTTCATGAAGTTAAGCAATAGTTACACAAACAGTGTTGTATCATTAGTTTTCATGGAGTTAAACGCGGAGCTTCACAACAATGTTGTATCGTTAGTTTTCATGAACATAAGCATGTAGAGTCTCAAGCAGTTTGGTATCGTTAGATTTCATCAAGTTAAGCATGTTGTTTCTCAAACAGTATTGTATCAATAATTTTCAAAAGTTAAGCAAGTAGTTTCACAACCAGTGTTATATCGTTAGTTTTCATGAAATTAAGCCTGTAGTTTCTCCCACAGTGTTGTATTGGTAGTTTTCATGAAGTTAAGCAAGTAGTTACACAAACAGTGTTGTATCGTTAGTTTTCATGGAGTTAAGCGCGCAGTTTCACAAACAATGTAGTATCGTTAGTTTTCATGAACATAAGCATGTAGAGTCTCAAACAGTTTGGTATCGTTAGTTTTAATCAAGTTAAGCAAGTTGTTACACAAACAGTGTTGTATCGTTAGTTTTCATGGAGTTAAGCAAGTAGTTTCACAAACAAAGTTGTATCGTTAGTTTTCATGAACATAAGCATTTAGAGTCTCAAACAGTTTGGTATCGTTAGATTTCATCAAGTTAAGCATGTTGTTTCTCAAACAGTATTGTATCGATAGTTTTCATGAAGTTAAGCAAGTAGTTTCACAACCAGTGTTATATCGTTAGTTTTCATGAAATTAAGCATGTAGTTTCTCACACAGTGTTGTATTGGTAGTTTTCATGAAGTTAAGCAAGTAGTTACACAAACAGTGTTGTATCGTTAGTTTTCATGGAGTTAAGCGCGCAGTTTCACAAACAATGTAGTATCGTTAGTTTTCATGAACATAAGCATGTAGAGTCTCAAACAGTTTGGTATCATTTGTTTTCATCAAGTTAAGCATGTTGTTTCTCAAACACTATTGTATCGATAGTTTTCAAGAAGTTAAGCATGTAGTTTCACAACCAGTGTTATATCGTTAGTTTTCATGAAGGTAAGCAAGTAGTTTCACAACCAGTGTTATATCGTTAGTTTTCATGAAGTTAAACATGTAGTTTCTCACACAGTGTTGTATTGGTAGTTTTCATGAAGTTAAGCAAGTAGTTACACAAACAGTGTTGTATCGTTAGTTTTCATGGAGTTAAGTGCGCTGTTTCACAAACAATGTAGTATCGTTAGTTTTCATGAACATAAGCATCTAGAGTCGCAAACAGTTTGGTATCGTTAGATTTCATCAAGATAAGCATGTTGTTTCTCAAACAGTATTGTATCGATAATTTTCATGAAGTTAAGCAAGTAGTTTCACAACCAGTGTTATATCGTTAGGTTTCATGAAATGAAGGATGCAGTTTCTCATACAGTGTTATATTGGTAGTTTTCATGAAGTTAAGCAAGTAGTTACACAAACAGTGTTGTATCGTTAGTTTTCATGGAGTTAAGCGCGCAGTTTCACAAACAATGTAGTGTCGTTAGTTTTCATGAACATAAGCATGTAGAGTCTCAAACATTTTGGTATCGTTAGTTTTAATCAAGTTAAGCAAGTTGTTACACAAACAGTATTGTATCGATAATTTTCATAAAGTTAAGCAAGTAGTTACACAAACAGTGTTGTATCGTTAGTTTTCATGGAGTTAAGCACGCAGTATCTCAAACAATGTAGTATCGTTAGTTTTAATGAACATAAGCATGTAGAGTCTCAAACAGTTTGGTATCGTTAGTTTTCATGAACATAAGCATGTAGAGTCTCAAACAGTTTGGTATCGTTAGTTTTCATGAACATAAGCATGTAGAGTCTCAAACAGTTTGGTATCGTTAGTTTTCATCAAGTTAAGCACGTTGTTTCTCAAACACTATTGTATTGATAGTTTTCATGAAGTTAAGCATGTAGTTTCACAACCAGTGTTATATCGTTAGGTGTCATAAATTTAAGCATGCAGTTTCTCACACAGTGTTGTATTGGTAGTTTTCATGAAGTTAAGCAAGTAGTAACACAAATAGTGTTGTATCGTTAGTTTTCATGGAGTTAAGCCCGCAGTTTCACAAACAATGTAGTATCGTTAGTTTTCATGAACATAAGCATGTAGAGTCTCAAACAGTTTGTTATCGTTAGTTTTCATGAAATTAAGCAAGTAGTTACACAGTGTTGTATCGTTAGTTTTCATGGAGTTAAGCGCGTAGTTTCACAAACAATGTTGTATCGTTAGTTTTCATGAACATAAGCATGTAGAGTCTCAAACAGTTTGGTATCGTACATTTTCATGAAATTAAGCATGTAGTTTCTCACACAGTGTTGTATCATTAGATTTCATGAAATTAAGCATGTAGTTTCTCACACAGTGTTGTATATGTATTTTTCATGAACTTAAGCAAGTAGTTACACAAACAATGTTGTATCGTTAGTTTTCATGAACATAAGCATGTAGAGTCTCAAAAAGTTTGATATCGTAAGTTTTCATGAAATTAAGCATGTAGTTTCTCACACAGTGTTGTAAGTGTATTTTTCATGAAGTTAAGCATGTAGTTACACAAACAGTGCTGTATCGTTAGTTTTCATGGAGTTAAGCACGCAGTTTCACAAACAATGTAGTATCGTTAATTTTCATGAACATAAGCATGTAGAGTCTCAAACAGTTTGGTATGGTTAGTTTTCATGAACATAAGCATGTAGAGTCTCAAACAGTTTGGTATCGTTAGTTTTCATCAAGTTAAGCACGTTGTTTCTCAAACACTATTGTATCAATAGTTTTCATGAAGTTAAGCAAGTAGTTTCACAAACAAAGTTGTATCGTTAGTTTTCATGAACATAAGCATGTAGAGTCTCAAACAGTTTGGAATCATTTGTTTTCATCAAGTTAAGCATGTTGTTTCTCAAACAGTATTGTATCAATACTTTGTAATGCTAAGATAAATATGCACTGAACCACACA
>NW_024430721.1:0-1069 GCF_017639785.1 Mesocricetus auratus
TCTCTCTCTGGTAAATAAATATATTGTTTTCCTTATAACACTGAATATCATCATTATCTGGTGGCAGCTGTGTGGATTGGAAGCCCATGCCTCTGTGGCCCGTGGCCGCTTGACTTGGCATCCCGAGGTGAGTGTTAATTGGCATTCCAGCTGCCAGGCCTCTCACTGCAGGCTCAGCTGCATTATGCATGCTCGCTCCCCTTTCTCTTTAATTCCCTTCAAACCTATACCTCTGAAAACATGGCCATTTCATCTGTAAGAGTGGGCCCACTCTACCTCAGCTGTCCCTGTCTGCCTCATGTCTTCTGCTTCCACTCTGGATCCTGTGAAGGGACACTGCAAGCTGAAAATGGCTGCCATGAGACCTGCTCCCTGACACAGCCACAAAATGCCTCAGTGAGAACTGCTCCCCAAGGCAGCACCCGGGCCATCTGCTGCCGGCACCCCCTGCTGACTGCCCGATTCCCTTGCTGTCCTTCTGCACAATCACAGACCCACTTTTCACTTCCAGTGGCTTAGCAGCTACTAAAGCCACTGCGAGCTACTCTGAAGTGCAGCAAATCCACCGACTTCTGCAACTCCTCTTTGTTCCCAAATCTGTTTGCTAAGTTTTCACAGGTTCCTTGGGAAGCACCAGATTTTTCGCAGAGTGGCAGTGTTTGACAGTACACCTGCGCCATCAGCTGGACAAGAGCGGTAACTACAGGTATTTTAATCTGAGACAAAACAAGAGGTGATAGTTCCAATTTAGGCATCCCCAATTGGTGGCAAGAACACCTAATTATAACATGGCAGGTAATTTAACACTGCAGGATTTTAGAGATTTCATTAACAATGTGATGGATTATGCAGTAAAAATCAATTATATTTTTCATATGTATGTGTACCATGATTGTGAGTATTGTTTTAATACATGTAATTACATGTAGGAAACATGTCCATATGACTAGAAAATTAGAGTCACGAGTTCAGGAAAAAGGTGATTTAGTTACCAAAACTGGTAATTTGGAATTTGGTCAGAACAATCTTGCAGGTACATTTAATTCAATGACTACTGCATTTACAGCTA
>NW_024430722.1:0-2182 GCF_017639785.1 Mesocricetus auratus
CGCCAGCAAGAACGACGCGGCACACTTAGGATCCTTCTGCAGAACAGCTTTAATGCGTCTTGAGAGGGAGAGCATAAGCTTACAGAGTGGAGACCCAGGGAGCGAAAAGCCCAACCCTTATATAGCTCAGCAGTCCCCGCCTCGGACGTGTCATCTCCTGACTGGCTCCTGCTCGTCAGCCCATATGATGCCACTGGAGAGGCAGAGAGTAAGGGATGGAAAGTAGCAGGCACGTGCGCACCAAGGTTGTTTACTCCAACTGACAACGGGTGTCAGCGCCATCTTGTAATGGAGAATGTGGGGGCGGCTCCCCACATCTCCCCCTTTTTGTTTTAATAGCAAACAGGCTCTGCCAGGACATTAGAGGGTAGAGACAGTGGTTGAACTTCCCAAAGAACAAAATTAGTGAGACATGTACGAAACCTATCCCTAGATTCATCAAAATCCGGGATGCTTCCGACCTGTCCTCTGCCTTTTTCTGGGAAAAGGGAAAAAATACAGCAGGTAACCCTTATGCAGGACAACATGTCTCTCAGAGGAAAATATCTCTCTGTGTGATGCCTTTGCTCAACACCCCTCTTGGGAGGCCAGACTAAACACTCTACCCTGTGCAATGAACCTAAATTTCGGGTGTGCAGGAGCTGTTCAGTCGGCAGCCTATTGCTTAAGCATAGTCAACCAGATATCAGTTGACGCCCCTTGCTCGAGCGCAGCCAGTGCTTGTGCTATGACCACCTTATCTCTTTTGTTTTGGGTTCTGAGCTTGCAGACCAGCCAGAGAATAAACACTATTCCGCAGCATAGGACTGCTCCAAACAATCCCACCCCCACCCATTCTTTGAAATATTAAACAGCTGAAGAAATCCACGAAGACAATCCCTCCATGAAGGACAGGTCAAGGCGGGTAGAATTAATCTGAACAATGGCGACCCTCAATTATAGGTCCAATTCTTCATCACCATTGTTATGTCTCGCCATCCTTTTGCTCCATAACGGTTCTGGTGAGTCGTTCTGGGACCCAAAAGGGATTTTCTTCATTCTGTGGAAAAACACAAACAGCTCCCCTGGATCTTATTAGAATAGGATCCGGGCCTTTCCATTCATTAGTTCCATTTTACAAATTCTTTGGGTCTTTGCGGATCCGAGCAATGCCTTGTTGCTGCATTTTGACACTTATCATCCAGATTTTAAAAATTCATAATAAACAATGCCATGGCAATAGCCACTCTTGGTGTTGGGGGCAACTCCTTCATAATTCACCCTTTTTGTTTTATTAGGTAAGACTTAAGTGTGCGATGTGCTCGCTCCACGATGCCTTGTCCCTGAGGATTGTAGGGCAGGCCTGTAGTATGTGTGACTTGCATTTGTGCAAGCTTCCAGTTCCTGAAAAGTGTATAATCCTTCTCCCCTTTTTTGTTTATCTTCTAATGTCCCTCTTGAGGACTGTAAGGGCTCCCCCTTATCCTTAAATTTACCGGGGGGGGTTATCCTTCTTAGTTACAACCGGTTTCTTTTTACGTGCACCTAACCTCTCACTACGCTTGGTTTCTGACATGCTAGACGGATTGAGAGGAGCCATGATAAAAATAAACACCTGCGGCTCAAATGAAACAAAAGTAATGATCGCGCGCAGCTCTTTTATCTACAAGAGACTAAAGCACACAGTCAGGCACTGCCGCTTATCCTAACAATTGTAACAATTGTAACAGAGGCTCCAATCCAAAGTCCCAGAATAGCATACCTCTCCGAGCATAGTTACCTGCAGTTCTGAATCCTCCTTGAGTCCAAGGGGTCTCCGATGGTGCTGACGATGATGAGGTCTCAAGTTCCCGGGTTTCGGCACCAGATGTCCCGCGCTACCGTCTCGCCAGCAAGAACGATGCGGCACACTTAGGATCCTTCTGCAGAACAGCTTTAATGCGTCTTGAGAGGGAGAGCATAAGCTTACAGAGTGGAGACCCAGGGAGCGAAAAGCCCAACCCTTATATAGCTCAGCAGTCCCTGCCTCGGACGTGTCATCTCCTGACTGGCTCCTGCTCGTCAGCCCATATGACGCCACGGGAGAGGCAGAGAGTAAGGGATGGAAAAGTAGCAGGCACGTGCGCACCAAGGTTGTTTACTCCAACTGACAACGGGTGTCAGCGCCATCTTGTAACGGAGAATGTGGGGGCGGCTCCCCACA
>NW_024430723.1:0-1033 GCF_017639785.1 Mesocricetus auratus
TTTATAATTTGAAAGGTGAATCATAAAGTAGATCATAGATGATACCTTATACAGCTATTTTTTTCATTTATCACATCTCTTCACCTGAACTTATTGTCTCTTATGGCCTAGGGTCAGGATATCCAATTTAATAAGCAGAATAATTTTCAAGTACATAGGAGGCTTGTTGTGACATTCCATTGTCTCCAGTATTCTTGATCACAGTCTGAATTCATGTGATCCATAAAAACTTTATTCATGGAGGTTTTTGAATTCTAGGTCCATGCCCTACCATAGGCCATATTCATTATCAGACTGCTTAAAGATAGAGTATAACAGATCTGCATAGGTTAGAGAATGAGAACACTGGAGCCTTGGAACAATTCAAGGAGATGGATAAGGAGTCACTCTTCTATTGGTAAGTGCTTGTCTTGAAGCAACCAGAGCATTCAATATCTGCCTTTCTTTTCTTCTGAACTGCAATGTCTACACATCTGTTTCTAGCTCTTATGCCTCTTAGCAAGAATCCTTAGCAAATGTCTCTTGATATTGTGCCTCTGACACAGTTTTGCTAATTGTAAGACACAGTCAGCGTCTCCTAGAACAAACTGTCATCCTTAATATAATCTAGTTCAATGGTTATCAATCTTACCAGTGTGGTGATAATGTTAACAAAATTTGTCATTTATTGGTGAGCTCAAACAATAAAATCATGTTTCTTTCTACTGCATAATTATAATTTTACTACTGTGATGAATCTTGATGATAGTTTTGTCATGAAGGATGTCAACCATCAAAAGAGTAATTCTGTCAAAAAAGGAGTTGTGACCCACAGTTTGAGGACCTCTTCTCTAAGTAGAAGAAAAATTTGCAACATGAGAGTGGTATCAGGCAGAAATTTATTGCCCCCATGGATCCTCTACACTTCTTGTGTCTCTATACCCCTTCTGAATTGATTTCCCTCCGGCTTCTTGATGTTGCCAGATTACCATGTCCACTTAAGGGCACTGAATGATGTACTCTCTTCGGTAGAGATACTTGGATTTCTTTTGTT
>NW_024430724.1:0-2155 GCF_017639785.1 Mesocricetus auratus
CAGGCAAATGGATTGAACTAGGATAAACAGCCTAAGTGAGGAAAAACAGACAAAGAAATTGCAACATTCTATTTTGTCACTTTTAAGTCGATATTAGCTGTAGAGCAAAAGAAAACCAGACTAGTGTTCATAGATCTGAGAAGCTAGAAAACAACTAGGAACCTGAGATGGAAACACTGATCTACCTGGGATGAGAATTTAGATAATATCTTCAGTGTAAACTTAGAGTGTGGTGGATGGTAAATGTGGGGTTAGGAATGAAAACAGGAGGAAATGAGATGACTAGCGAGGGAGGGATGCAGTAGCAGAGTAATGAAAACGATATCTTTTTTTGCTTTGGACACAGGGTTTCTCTGTGTTTCTTTGGTTCCTGTTATGGGACTTGCTATGCAAAACATGCTGGCTTCAATCTTGCAGAGATCCAACTGCGTCTGCCTCCCAAGTGCTGGTATTAAAGATGAGCAACACTAATGCCATTCAAAAAAGATATCTTAAAGAAGAAAGCCACTATGGGCTTCTGGAGAAACTGATGTTTTGAGTATTACATGGTGAGTGTAAATTTTTTGACACATTGTATTTTGTTCTATAGGATATTTGTACTTACATAGACATATCGTTCTTTAGGTTTGGAAAGGTTTCTTCTATGATTTTTTGAATGTGTTTTCTTCCCCATTTTTCTGGACTTTGCCTTCTTATCTACCTGTTATTATTTGTCTTGTCCTGATGTCCTGTATTTCATGGATATTTTGTATTAATGATATGTTGAACATAAGATTTTCTTTGGTTAATGAATCTATTTAATCTAGCTTATTTTCAGAACCTGAGGTTCACTCTTCCATCTCTTGTATTCTGTTGGTTACCCTTGCATCTGCAGTTCCTCATGATTTACGTACTTGGTTTTGTTTTCATTACTTTCTCCATTTAAGTTTTCAGGTTTTGAACTATTCAAATTATTTCCTTCCTCTCTGTGAATGCTTTTTTTCTTGAGTTTCCTCACATTCTATATGAGATTTGTTTATTTCTTGCATGCATTTTTGGGTTTTTAAAATTTCTTTAAGGAATTTTCTCATATCCTCTTTGAGGGTCTCTATCATTTTCATGATGTTGTATTTAAGGTCATTTTCTTCTGCTTCATCTGGGTTGGAATGTTCTGCTCTTGCTTGTCTTAGTGTTATATTCGACTTTCTGTTGTTGAATTTGTTCTCATTTTTCATATTTCAATCTCTTCTACCAAAGGGTACAGAGGGTGTCTGTCATTCACCTGTTGGTTATGGGTTCAAGGGTCTCTCCTCTCCTCTTTCCTGCAGGGTGAAGGTGCAAGACAGGAGTGGCTATCTATGTTGTATGTTATGTTCTCCTGCCATGACCCTCTCAGGTATTCTGTGGCAGGAAATTTCTGTTGCTACAGGTAATGGGATTCAAACTGTGAATGGTGGGCTTGAGGATGCACATCAACTCACCTCTGTAATGGAGGGTGAAGGAACATGATAGGAATAGTGTTATTTGCTGACAACTTGATGTGCCTCCAGGTCCCACTTGGGGATTTTGTGACCCGAATGATCTGGTGCCAAAACACACTAGAACCAAAGAGGGAAAGATGAATATGGATAGCCTCCAGCATTAACTTAACTACCAGAAGGAGGAGGGCTGAGAAAGTAATAGAAGCCAATGCCTGATGCACTTTTCTGCTTCCAGATTCCTCTGGGGTCATTGTTAGTGGGAAGGGTCTGGCAGCTGCATATCAACGAGGGAAAGGTGGGTTGGAGGGCCCCAGGGAACTCTTCTTTCTACTGGAAGGTGGAGGGAAAAGACAGGAAACAGACTTAATGATTCTTTATACCAGTTAAATAGGAAGCACTTAATATGTCAAGAACTTACTGCCTTGTGGCTTCCAAACAATCTGATATCCTCTAATGGCTAAAGCTTTCTTAATTTTGTTGGACTTCACTGCTAATTTGTACATGAGAGAGGAGGCTAAACCTACAAATTTGCTTAAGGCATGGTGTAGGGAGAGATCATGTACCAGCTGCAGATGATAGTCCATTGGGAAGTAGCCACAGGTACATGGGATCAATCAGAGATAAAAGAGGGAAAGAAGTGTGTTCTCAGTCTCTCTTTGGTCCTGACTAATTTTCAGATACCATAGAGGGCTTGT
>NW_024430725.1:0-575 GCF_017639785.1 Mesocricetus auratus
TCCCCTTCCCCCCACCCTCCCACTCTACTGCCAAATCCTTCCACATAGGGGATATCTAGAGTCTGTCATTTCACTCTGGGTAGGGTCCAGGCATCCCCCTAAGAGTCCAGGCTGACAGAGCATCCCTCTTTGTGCTATAGGCACACGATGACTGTTTGTATTCCAGGGATAGACACTGATCCACAGCTCAGGGCCCCATAGGTTGCCCAGGCCTTGTTGTTGACACTCACATTTGGGGGGTCCAGATCAGTCCCATGCTGGCCTCCCCACTGTCGGTCTGGGGTCCAAGAGCTCTCTCCTGTTCAGATCAGCTGTATCTGCTGGTTTTGCCAGCCCAATCTTTGCCAATTTGCTCGTCACTCTTCTCTCTCTATCACTGGGTTCCTCGGGTTCAGTTCAGTGATTAATTGTGCATTTGCCTCTGCTTCCATCAGTCACAGGATGAAGGCTGCCGGATGGTTATAGACATCAAGTTCATTATCAGGAATGGGCATTCGAGGTAGTCTCTCCACTATTGCTTAGATTGCCAATTGGTGTTATCCCTTTAGATCACTCGAGGTTACTCTGGTGCCTGA
>NW_024430726.1:0-617 GCF_017639785.1 Mesocricetus auratus
TGTATAATTAGTTTTCAAGAAGTTATGAAAAACCTCGGCATCAAAGCGCCGGGCACTGAACCGAACCCTCTGCCCAAGAACCGGGGCCAGACCACTGGCTGCAAATGCAAGAGGTGATTTATTGAGTACACAGGCGCCTGCGAATGCTACTGCAACTCGGGTGCAGAGCATCCCGGGCTTGTAGGGAGTACACTATTTATGGAGTTTTAATGATTACATAAGTATCAGCATAGCAACAGATATTTCATTGGCTACTGAAGCATGGGCTGAGATCATCTGGGGGGGCAGGGGTAGTTGCCAAGGACTAGGTTTCCTACATGAAAGACCCCGGCATGCTTTAACAATTAGTATCCGGGTCCTATGATTGCTACAGTGATCAGACACAATTGGGGGCCAGGGTAGTTGCCAAGGACTAGGTTTTCTAGTATTGTCATATGAAAGTTCCCAGCACGCTTCAGCAATTATTATCCGGGTCCCATGACTGCTATAGTGATCACAGACATCCTGTTTTGAGGGTGAAACACCTGTTCTGGGTTTCTTTCATTAGGCAACGGCCTGGCCTTGCTTTTCTTTTCCTAGGGGGTCCTAGGTAGGGGTCTTTCAGTTACACACGTATT
>NW_024430727.1:0-520 GCF_017639785.1 Mesocricetus auratus
CTTTTCATGTATGGCTCTCATTAAATAACTAAACAGTGTGTGTGTGTTGTGGGGAGCCGCCCCCACATTCTCCGTTACAAGATGGCGCTGACACCCGTTGTCAGTTGCAGTAAACAACCTTGGTGCGCATGTGCCTGCTACTTTTCCATCCCTTACTCTCTGCCTCTCCCGTGGCATCATGTGGGCTGACGAGCAGGAGCCAGTCAGGAGATGACACGTCCGAGGCGGGGACTGCTGAGCTATATAAGGGTTGGGCTTTTTGCTCCCCGGGTCTCCACTTTGTAAGCTTATGCTCTCCCTCTCAAGACGCATTAAAGCTGTTCTGCAGAAGGATCCTAAGTGTGCCGCGTCGTTCTTGCTGGCAAGACGGTAGCGCGGGACATCTGGTGCCGAAACCCGGGAACTCGAGACCTCATCATCGTCAGCACCATCGGAGACCCCTTGGATTCAGGGAGGATTCAGAACTGCAGGTAACTACGCGGTAGTAACTGCGGCCCCCACATCTCCTCAGTGTCTTCTG
>NW_024430728.1:0-8086 GCF_017639785.1 Mesocricetus auratus
TATATGAGAAATAACATAATTGACTTCATGAAAACTAACAGCACAACACAGTATATAAAAATACATTCTTAACTTCTTCAAAACTAACGATACTAAATTGTATGAGAAAATACGTGCTTCACTTCATGGAAACTAACAATACAACACAGGATGTTAAACTACATGGTTTATATATCAAAACTAAGGATACCACACTGTGTGTGAAACTATGTGCTTAACTCATGAAATCTAACTATATAACACTATATGAGAAACTACATAATTTACTTCATGAAAACTAATGATACAACACAGTATATAAAACTACGTGCTTAACATCTTCAAAACTAACGATACAACACTGTGTGTGAATCTATGTGCTTAACTTCATGAGAACTTCCCATATAACATTGTATTAGAAAATATGTGCTTAACTTCTTCAAATCTAACGATACAACACTGTGTGTGAAACTATGTGCTTAACTTCATGAAATCTAACTATATAACACTATGTGAGAAACTACATAATTAACATCATGAAAAGTAACGATATAACACAGTATATAAAACTACGTGCTTAACATCTTCAAAACTAACGATACAACATTGTGTGAGAATATACGTGCTTAACTTCATGGAATCTTACAATACAACACTGTGTGTGAAACTACATGCTTAATTTCGTCAAAACTAACGACACAACACTGTGTCTGAAACTATGTGCTTAATGTCTTGAGAACTTCCCATATAACACTGAATTAGAAACTACATACTTAACTTCTTCAAAACTAACTATACAACATTGTGTGAGAATATCCGTGCTTAACTTCATGGAAACTTACAATACAGTAATAATGTGTGTGAAACTACATGCTTAACTTCGTCAAAATTAACGATACAACCTTGTGTGAGAAACTATTTGCTTAACTTCATGAGAACTTCCCATACAACATTTTATTAGAAACTACGTGCTGAACTTTTAAAAATCTGAGGATACCACACTTAGTGTGAATCTATGTGCTTAAAATCATGAAATCTAAGTATATAAAAATATATGAGAAACTACATAATTTACTTCATGAAAACTAACGATACAACACAGTATATAAAACTACGTGCTTAACATCTTCAAAACTAACAACACAACACTGTGTGTGAAACTATGTGCTTAACTTCATACGAACTTCCCATATAACACTGTATTAGAAACTACGTGCTTAACTTTTTCAAATCTAATGATACCACACTGTGTGTGAAACTATGTGCTTAACTTCATGAAATCTAACTATATAACACTATATGAGAAACTACATACTTAACTTCATGAAAACTAACGATACAACACAGTATATAAAACTACGTGCTTAACATTTTCAAAACTAACGATACAACACTGTGTGTGAAACTATGTGCTTAACTTGATGAGAACTTCCCATATAACAATGTATTAGAAACTATGTGCTTAACTTCTTCAAAACTAACGATACAACACTGTGTGTGAAACTATGTGATTAACTTCATGAGAACTTCCCATATAACACTGTATTAGAAACTACGTGCTTAACTTCTTCAAATCTAACGATACCACACTGTGCGTGAAACTATGTGCTTAACTTCATGAAATCTAACTATATAACACTATATGAGAAACTACATACTTAACTTCATGAAAACTAATGATACAACACAGTATATAAAACTACGTGCTTAACATCTTCAAAACTAACGATACCACACTGTGTGTGAAACTACGTGCTTAACTTCATGAAATCTATCTACATAACACTATATGAGAAACTACATAATTTACTTCATGAAAACTAACGATACCACACAGTATATAAAACTACGTGCTTAACATCTTCAAAACTAACGATACAACGCTGTGCGTTAAACTATGTGCTTAACTTCATGAAATCTAACTATATAACACTATATGAGAAACTACATACTTATCTTCATGAAAACTAACGATACAACACAGTATATAAATCTATGTGCTTAAATCTTCAAAACTAACGATACAACACAGTGTGTGAAACTATGTGCCTAACTTCATGAGAACTTCCCATATAACACTGTATTAGAAACTATGTGCTTCACTTCTTCAAAACTAACGATACAAACTTGTGTGAGAATATACGTGCTTAACTTCATGGAAACTTACAATACAACACTGTGTGTGAAACTACATGCTTAAATTCTTCAAAACTAACAATACAACACTGTGTGTGAAACAATGTTCTTAACTTCATGAGAACATCCCTTATAATACTGTATTAGAAACTACGTGCTTATCTCCTTCAAAACTAACGATCCAACACTTTGTGTGATACTATGTGCTTAACTTCATGAAAACTTACCATATAACACTGCATTAGAAACTACGTGCTTAACTTCTTCAAACCTAACAATACCACACTGTGTGTGAAACTATGTGCTTAACTTCATGAAATCTAACTATATAACACTATATGAGAAACTACATACTTAACTTCATGAAAACTAACGATACAACACAGTATATAAAATCTACGTGCTTAACATCTTCAAAATTAACGATACAACACTGTGTGTGAAACTATGTGCCTAAAATCATGAGAACTTCCCATATAACACTGTATTAGAAACTACGTGCTTAACTTCTTCAAAATTAACGATACAACATTGTGTGAGAATATATGTGCTTAACTTCATGGAAACTTACAATACAACACTGTGTGTGAAACTACATGCTTAACTTCATCAAAACTAACGATACAACACTGTGTGTGAAACAATGTGCTTAACTTCATGAGACATCCCATATAACACTGTATTACAAACTAAGTGCTTATCTTCTTCAAAACTAACGATCCAAAACTGTGGGTAATACTATGTGCTTAACTTCATGAAAACTTACCATATAACACTGCATTAGAGACTAATTGCATAACTTCTTCAAATCTAACGATACCACACTGTGTGTGAAACTATGTGCTTAACTTCATGAAATCTAACTCCATAACATTATATGAGAAACTACATACTTATTTTCATGAAAATTAATGATACAACACAGTATATAAAACTACGTGCTTAACATCTCAAAACTAACGATACAACACTGTGTGTGATACTATGTGCTTAACTTCATGAAACCTTTCCAAATAACACTGCATTAGGAACTACGTGCTTAACATTTTCAAATCTAAGGATACTACAATGTGTGTGAATATATGTGCTTAACTTCATGAAATCTAACTATATAACACTATATGAGAAATTACATAATTTACTTAATGAAAACTAACGGTACAACACAGTATATAATACTACGTGCTTAACCTTTTCAAAACTAACGATGCAACACTGTGTGTGAAACTATGTGCTAAACTTCATGAGAACTTCCCATATAACACTGTATTAGAAACTATGTGCTTAACTTCTTCAAATCCAAAGATACCTCACTCTGTGTGAAACTATGTGCTTAACGTCATGAAATCTAACTATATAACTCTATATGAGAAACTACATACTTAACTTCATGAAAACCAACGATACAACACAGTATATAAAACTACGTGCTTAACTACCTCAAAAGTAACGATACAACATTATGTGAGAATATACGTGCTTAACTTCATGGAAACTTACAATACAAAACTGTGTGTGAAACTACATGCTTAACTTCATGAAAAATAACGATACAACACTGTGTGTGAAACTATGTGATTAACTTTATGAGAACATCCCATATAACACTGTATTAGAAACTACGTGCTTATCTTCTTCAAAACTAACGATCCAACACTGTGTGTGATACTATGTGCTTAACTTCATGAAAACTTACCATATAAAACTGCATTAGGAACTACGTGCTAAACTTCTTCAAATCTAAGGATACCACACTGTGTGTGAATATATGTGCTTAACTTCATCAATCTAACTATATAAGACTATATGAGAAACTACACAATTTACTTCATGTAAACTAACGATACAACACAGTATATAAAACTACGTGCTTAACATCTTCAAAACTAACGATACAACACTGTGTGTGAAACTATGTGCTTAACTTCATGAGAACTTCCCATATAACACGGTATTAGAAACTATGTGCTTCACTTCTTCAAAACTAACGATACAAACTTGTGTGAGAATATACGTGCTTAACTTCATGGAAACTTACATTACAACACTGTGTGTGAAACTACATGCTTAACATCGTCAAAACTAACGATACAACACTGTGCGTGAAACTATGTCCTTAACTTCATGAGAACATGACATATAACACTGTATTAGAAACTAACTGCTTAACTTCTTCAAAACTAACTATACAACACTGTGTGTCATACTATGTGCTTAACTTCATGAGAACATCCCATATAACACTGTATTAGAAACTACGTACTTAACCTCTTCAAAACTAATGATACAACACTGTGTGTGATACTATGTGCTTAACTTCATGAAAACTTACCATAAAACACTTCATTAGAAACTACGTGCTTAACTTCTTCAAATCTAACGATACCACACTGTGTGTGAAATTATGTGCTTAACTTCATGAAATCTAACTATATAACACTATAAGAGAAACTACATACTTAACTTCATGAAAGCTAACGATACAACACAGTATATAAAACTACGTGCTGAACTTCTTCAAAACTAACGAAACAAAATTGTGTAAGAATATACGTGCTTAACTTCATGGAAACTTACAATACAACACTTCATTAGAAACTACATGCTTAACTTCTTCAAATCTAACGATACCACACTGTGTGTGAAACTATGTGATTAACTTCATGAAATCTAACTACACAACATTATATGAGAAACTACATACTTAATTTCATGAAAACTAACGATACAACTCAGTATTTAAAACTACGTGCTTAACTTCTTCAAAACTAATGATACAACATTGTGTGAGAATATGCTTGCTTATCTTCATGGAAACTTACACTACAACATGTGTGTGAGTACCTACATGCGTAACTTCTTCAAATCTAACGAGACAACTCTGTGTGTTAAACTATGTGCTTAACTACATGAAATCTAACTATATAACACTATATGAGAAACTACATAATTAACTTCATGAAAAATAACGATACAACTCAGTATATAAAACTACGTGCTTAACATCTTCAAAAGTAACAATACAACATTGTGTGAGAATATGCTTGCTTATCTTCATGGAAACTTACACTACAACACGTGTGTGAGAAACTACATGCTTAACATCGTCAAAACTAACGATACAACACTGTGTGTGAAACTATGTGCTTAACTTCATGAGAACGTCCCATATAACACTGTATTAGAAACTACGCCCTTAAATTCTTGAAATCTAACGATACCACACTGTGTGTGAATCTATGTGCTTAACTTCATGAAATCTAACTATATAACACTATATGAGAAACTACATACTTAACTTCATGAAAAATAACGATACAACACAGTATATAAAACTACGTGTTCAACATATTGAAAACTAACGATACAACACTGTGTGTGAAACTATGTGCTTAACTTCATGAGAACTTCCCCTATTACACTGTATTAGAAACTACGTGCTTAACTTCTTCAAAACTAACGATACAACATTGTGTGAGAATATACGTGCTTAACTTCATGTAAACTTACAATACAACACTATGTGTGAAACTACATGCTTAACTTCTTCAAAACTAACGATACAACACTGTGAGTGAAACAATGTGCTTAACATCATGAGTAAATCACATATAACACTGTATTAGAAAATATGTGCTTACCATCTTCAAATCTAACGATACCACACTGTGCATGAAACTATGGGCTTAACTTCATTAAATCTAACTATATAACACTATATGAGAAACTACATACTTAACTTCATGAAAACTAACGATACAACACAGTATATAAAACTGCGTGCTTAACATCTACAAAACTATCGATACAACACTGTGTGTGAAACTACATGCTTAACTTCGTCAACACTAACGATACAACACTGTGTGTGAAACAATGTGCTTAACTTCATGAGAACATCCCATATACCACTGTATTAGAAACTACGTGCTTATCTTCTTCAAAAATAACGATCCAACACTGTGTGTGATACTATGTGCTTAACTTCATGAAATCTAACTATATAACACTATATGAGAAACTACATAATTAACTCCATGAAAACTAACGATACAACACAGTATATAAAACTGCGTGCTTAAAATCTTCAAAACTAACGATACAAAACTGTCTGTGAAACTATGTGCTTAACTTCATGAAAACATCCCATATAACACTGCATTAGAAACTACGTGCTTAACTTCTTCAAAACTAACGATACAACACTGTGTGTCATACTATGTGCTTAACTTACACAAAACTAACGATTCAACACTGGGTGTGAAACTATGTGCTTAACTTCATGATAAAATCCCATATAACACTGTATTAGAAACTACGTGCTAATCTTCTTCAAATCTAACGATCCAACACTGTGTGTGATACTATGTGCTTAACTTCATGAAAACTTACCATATAACACTGCATTAGGAACCACGTGCTTAACTTCTTCAAATCTAAGGATACCACACTGTGTATGACTATATGTGCTTAACTACATGAAATCTAACTATATAACTCTATATGAGAAACTACATAATTTACTTCATGAAAACTAACGATACAACACAGTATATAAAACTACGTGCTTAACATCTTCAAAACTAACGATACAACACTGTGTGTGAAACTATGTGCTTAACCTCATGAGAACTTCCCATATAACACTCTATTAGAAACTACGTGCTTAACTTCTTCAAATCTAACGAAACCACACTGTGTGTGAATCTATGTGCTTAACTTCATGAAATCTAACTATATAATACTATATGAGAAACTACATAATTAACTCCATGAAAACTAACGATACAACATAGTATATAAAACTACGTGCTTAACTATCTTCAAAACTAACGATACAACACTGTGTGTGAATACTATGTGCTTAACTTCATGAAAACATACCATATAACACTGCATTAGGAACCACGTGCATAACTTCTTCTAATCTAAGGATACCACACTGTGTGTGAATATTTGTGCTTAACTACATGAAATCTAACTATATAACGCTATATGAGAAACTACATAATTTACTTCATGAAAACTAACAATACAACACAGTATATAAAACTACGTGCTCATCTTCTTCAAAACTAATGATCCAACACTGTGTGTGATACTATGTGCTTAACTTCATGAAACCATACCATATAACACTGCATTAGAAACTACGTGCTTAACTTCTTCAAATCAAACGATACCACACTGTGTGTGAAACTATGTGCTTAACTTCATGAAATCTAACTATATAATACTATATGAGAAACTACATACTTAATTTCATGAAAACTAACGATACAACACAGTATATAAAACTACGTGCTTAACATCTCAAAACTAACAAAACAACACTGTGTGTGATACTATGTGCTTAACTTCATGAAAACTTACCATATAACACTGCATTAGGAACTACGTGCTTAGCTTCTTCAAATCTAAGGATACCACACAGTATGTGAATATATGTGCTTAATTACATGAAAACTAACTATGTAACACTATATGAGAAACTACATAATTTACTTCATGAAAACTAACGATACAACACAGTATATAAAACTACGTGCTTAACATCTTCAAAACAAACGATACAACACTGTGTGTGAAACTATGTGCTTAACTTCATGAGAACTTCCCATATAACATTCTATTAGAAACTATTTGCTTAACTTCTTCAAATCTAACCATACAACACTGTGTGTGAAATTCTGTGCTTAACTTCATGAAATCTAACTATATAACACTATATAAGAAACTACATATTTAACTTCATGAAAACTAACGATACAACTCAGTATATAAAACTTCGTGCATAACTTCTGCAAAACTAACCATACAACATTGTGTGAGAATATGCATGCTTAACTTCATGGAAACTTACAATACAACACTGTGTGTGAAACTACATGCTTAACATCGTCAAAACTAACGATACAACACTGTGTGTGAATACCATGTCAGCAATAATGTACCAGAACGTAAAGGCATA
>NW_024430729.1:0-6366 GCF_017639785.1 Mesocricetus auratus
GTACATAGTTTCTCATATAGTGTTATATAGTTAGATTTCATGAAGTTAAGAACATAGTTTCACACACACTGTTGTATCGTTAGTTTTGAAGAAGTTAAGCACATAGTTTCTAACACAGTGTTATATGGTAAGTTCTCATGAAGTTGAGCACGTAGATTCAAACACAATGATGCATTGTTAGTTTTGAAGAAGTTAAGCACTTAGTTTCACATACTTTGTTGTATCGTTAGTTTCCATGAATTTATGCGCGTATTTTCTCACAAAATGTTGTATCGAGAGTTTTGAAGACCTTAAGCACGTAGTTTCTAATACAGTTTTATATGGTAAGTTCTCATGAAGTTAAGCACATAGTATCACACACAGTGTTGTATCATCAGTTTTGAAGAAGATAAGCATGTAGTTTTGCACACAGTGTTGTATCATTACTTTTGAAGAAGTTAACCCTGTTGTTTCACACACCGTGTTGTATCATTACTGTTGAAGAAGTTAAGCATGTAGATTCACACACAGTGTTGTATCGTTAGTTTTGAAGAAGTTAAGCATGTAGTTTCTCACACCGTGTTGTATCGTTAGAGTTGAGGAAGTTAAGCACCAAGTTTCAAACACAGTGTTGTATTGTTAGTTTTGAAATCGTTAAGCACTTAGTTTCACATACTGTGTTGTATCGTTAGTTCCCATGAACTTAAGTACGTAGTTTCTCATATAGCGTTATATAGTTAGATTTCATGAAGTTAAGCACATTGTTTCACACACAGTGTTGTATCGTTAGTTGTGAAGAAGTTAAGCACATAGATTCTAACACAGTGTTATATGGTAAGATCTCATGAAGTTAAGCACGTACTTTCAAACACAATGTTGTATTGTTAGTTTTGAAGAAGTTAAGCACTCAGTTTCGCATACTGTGTTGTATCATTAGTTTTCATGAATTTAAGCACATATTTTCACACACAGTGTTGTATAGTTAGTTTCCATGAAGTTAAGCACCTAGTTTCTAATTCAGTGTTATATCGTAAGTTCCCATGAAGTAAAGCATATGGTTTCACACACTGTGTTATATCGCTAGTTTTCATGAACTTCAGCAAGTAATTTCACACACAGTGTTGTATCGTTAGCTTTGAGGAAGTTAAGCACATAGTTTCAAACACAATGTTGTATTGTTAGTTTCGAAGAAGTTAAGCACTCAGTTTCACATACTGTGTTGTATCGTTAGTTTCGATGAAGTTAGAGCACGCATTTTCTCACACAATGTTGTATCGTTAGGTTTCGTGAAGTTAAGTACGTAGTTTCTCATATAGTGTTATATAGTTAGATTTCAT
Organism: Mesocricetus auratus; assembly: GCF_017639785.1. Lineage (NCBI taxonomy): Eukaryota > Metazoa > Chordata > Mammalia > Rodentia > Cricetidae > Mesocricetus > Mesocricetus auratus. The sequence continues at coordinate 1,317 of NW_024430729.1, forward strand.
GAAGATAAGCACATAGTTACACAGACAATGTTGTATTGTTAGGTTTGAAGAAGTTAAGCTCTTAGTTTCACATACTTTCTTGTATTGTTAGTTTTCATGAAGTTAAGTACGTACTTTCTCATATAGTGTTATATAGGTAGATTTCAAGAAGTTAAGTAGATAGTTTCACACACAATGTTGTATCGCTAGTCTTGAAGAAGTTAAGCATGTAGTTTCAACACAGTGTTTTATCGTTAGTTTTGAAGAAGTTAAGCACATAGTTTCTAACACAGTGTTTTATGGTAAGTTCTCATGAAGTTGAGCACGTAGTTTCAAACACAATGATGCATTGTTAGTTTTGAAGAAGTTAAGCAAATAGTTTCACATACTTTGTTGTATCGTTAGTTTCCGTGAATTTATGCGAATATTTTCTCACAAAATGTTGTATCGTTAGTTTTGAAGAAGTTAAGCATGTAGTTTCACACACAATGTTGTATCATTAGTTTTGAAGAGGTTAAACACACAGATTCACACACAGTGTTTTTTCGTTAGTTTTCAAGAAGTTGAGCACTTAGTTTCACATACTGAGTTTTATCGTTAGGTTCCATGAAGTTAAGCACGTATTTTCCCACACAATGTTGTATCGTTAGGTTTGAAGAAGTTAAGCATGTAGTTTCACACACAGTGTTGTATCGTCAGTTTTGAGGAAGTTAATCATGCAATTTTACACACAGTGTTGTATCGTTAGTTTTGAAGAAGTTATGCACGTAGTTTCTACTTCAGTGTTATATGGTAAGTTCTCATGAAGATAACCACATAGTTTCACACACAGTGTTGTATCGTTAGGTTTGAAGAAGTTAAGCACATAGTTTCTAACACAGTGTTATATGGTAAGTTCTCATGAAGTTGAGCACGTATCTTCAAACAAATGATGCATTGTTAGTTTTGAAGAAGTTAAACACTTAGTTTCACATACTTTGTTGTATCGTTAATTTCCATGAATTTATGTGCGTGTTTCTCACAAAATGTTGTATTGTTAGTTTTGATAAAGTTAAGCACGTAGCTTCACACACAATGTTGTATCATTAGTTTTGAAGAGGTTAAACACACAGATTCACACACAGTGTTCTTTCGTTAGTTTTCAAGAAGTTGAGCACTTAGTTTCACATACTGTGTTTTATCGTTAGTTTCCATGAAGTTAAGCACGTATTTTCCCACACAATGTTGTATCGTTAGTTTTGAAGAAGTTAAGCATGTTGTTTCACACACAGTGTTGTATCGTTAGTTGTGAGGAAGTTAAGCACCAAGTTTCAAACACAGCGTTGTATTTTCAGTTTTGAAATTGTTAAGCACTTAGTTTCACATACTGTGTTGTATCGTTAGTTTCCATGAAGTTCAACACTTATTTCTCATATAGTGTTATATAGTTAGTTTCCATGAAGTTAAGCACCTAGTTTCTAATACAGTGTTATATCGTAAGTTTTCATGAAGTAAATCATATGGTTTCACACACTGTGTTATATTGTTAGTTTTCATGAACTTCAGCAAGTAATTTCACACACAGTGTTGTATAGTTAGCTTTGAAGAAGTTAAGCACATAGTTTCTAACACAGTGTTATATGGTAAGATCACATGATGTTAAGCACGTACTTTCAAACACAATGTTGTATTGTTAGATTTGAAGAAGTTAAGCACTTAGTTTCGCATACTCTTTTGTATCGTTATTTTTCATGAAGTTAAGCACATATTTTCACAACAGTGTTGTATAGTTAGTTTCCATGAAGTTAAGCACCTAGTTTCTAATACAGTGTTATATCACAAGTTCTCATGAAGTAAAGCATATGTTTTCACACACTGTGTTATATTGTTAGTTTTCATGAACTTCAGCAAGTAATTTCACACACAGTGTTGTATCGTTAGCTTTGAAGAAGTTAAGCACATAGTTTCAAACACAGTGTTGTATTGTTAGATTTGAAGATGTTAAACACTTAGTTTCACATACTGTGTTGTATCGTTATTTTCAATGAAGTTAAGCACGTATTTTCTCACAGAATGTTGTATTGTTAGTTTTCATGAAGTTAAGTACGTATTTCTCATATAGTGTTATATAGTTAGATTTCATGAAGGTAACCACACACAGTGTAGTATTGTTAGTTTTGAAGAAGTTAAGAATGTAGTTTCTAACACAGTGTTATATGGTAAGTTCTCATTTAGTTAAGCACGTAATTTCAAACACAATATTGTATTGTTAGTTTTGAAGAAGTTAAGCTCTTAGTTTCACATACTTTGTTGTATCGTTATTTTCCATGAATTAAGCACGTATTTTCTCACACAATGTTGTATCGATAGTTTTGAAGAAGTTAACCACGTAGTTTCATATACTGTGTTGTAACGTTAGTTTTCATGAAGTTAAGTACGTAGGTTCTCATATACTGTTATATAGTTAGTTTCCATGAAGTTAAGCACCTAGTTTCTAATATAGTGTTATATCGTAAGTTCTCATGAAGTAAAACATATGGTTTCACACACTGTGTTATATCGTTAGTTTTCATGAACTTCAGCAAGTAATTTCACACACAGTGTTGTATCGTTAGCTTTGAAGAAGTTAAGCACGTAGTTTCAAACACAGTGTTGTATTGTTAGTTTTGAAGAGGTTAAGCACTTAGTTTCACATAATATCATTAGCTTTCATGAAGTTAAGTACATAGTTTCTCATATCATGTTTGTTATATAGTTAGATTATCTGAAGTAAGCACTTAGTTTCACACACAGTATAGTATAGTTAGTTTTGAAAAGTTAAGCACATAGTTTCTAACACAGTGTTATATGGTAAGTTCTCATGAAGTTGAGCACGTAGTTTCAAACACAATGATGCATTGTTAGTTTTGAAGAAGTTAAGCATTTAGTTTCACATACTTTGTTGTATCGTTAGTTTCCATGAATTTATGCGCGTAGTTTCTCACAAAATGTTGTATTGTTAGTTTTGAAGAAGTTAAGCACGTAGCTTCACACACAATGTTGTATCGTTAGTTTTGAACAGGTTAAACACACAGATTCACACACAGTGTTCTTTCGTTAGTTTTCAAGAAGTTGAGCACTTAGTTTCACATACTGTGTTTTATCGTTAGTTTCCATGAAGTTAAGCACGTATTTTCCCACACAATGTTGTATCGTTAGTTTTGAAGAAGTTAAGCATGTTATTTCACACACAGTGTTGTATCGTTAGTTTTGAGGAAGTTAAGAACCAAGTTTCAAACACAGCGTTGTATTTTCAGTTTTGAAATTGTTAAGCACTTAGTTTCACATACTGTGTTGTATCGTTAGTTTTCATGAAGTTAAACACGTGTTTCTCATATAGTGTTATATAGTTGGATTTCATGAAGTTAAGCACATTGTTTCACACACAGTGTTTTATCGTTAGTTGTGAAGAAGTTAAGCACATAGTTTCTAACACAGTGTTATATGGTAAGATCACATGAAGTTAAGCACGTACTTTCAAACACAATGTTGTATTGTTAGATTTGAAGAAGTTAAGCACTTAATTTCGTATACACTTTTGTATCGTATTTTTTCATGAAGTTACGCACATAGTTTCACAACAGTGTTGTATAGTTAGTTTCCATGAAGTTAAGCACCTAGTTTCTAATACAGTGTTATAACGTAAGTTTTCATGAAGTAAAACATATGGTTTCACACACTGTGTTATATCGTTAGTTTTCATGAATTTCAGCAAGTAATTTCACACACAGTGTTGTATCGTTAGCTTTGAATAAGTTAAGCATGTACTTTCAAACACAGTGTTGCCTTGTTAGAATTGAAGATGTTAAACACTGAGTTTAATATACTGTCTTGTATCGTTAGTTTCGATGAAGTTAAGCACGCATTTTCTCACACAATGTTGTATCATTATTTTTCATGAAGTTAAGTACGTAGTTTCTCATATAGTGTTATATAGTTAGACTTCATGAAGTTAAGCACATAGTTACACACACAGTGTTGTATTGTTTGTTTTCAAGAAGTTGAGCACTTAGTTTCACATACTGTGTTTTATCGTTAGTTTCCATGAAGTTAAGCACATATTTTCCCACACAATGTTGTATCGTTAGTTTTGAAGAAGTTAAGCATGTAGTTTCACACACAGTGTTGTATCGTCAGGTTTGAAGAAGTTAATCATGCAATTTTACACACAGTGTTGTATCGTTAGTTTTGAAAAACTTATGCACGTAGTTTCTACTTCAGTGTTATATGGTAAGTTCTCATGAAGATAACCACATAGTTTCACACACAGTGTTGTATCATTAGGTTTGAGGAAGTTAAGCACATAGTTTATAAGACATTGTTATATGGTAAGTTCTCATGAAGTTGAGCACGTATCTTCAAACAAATGATGCATTGTTAGTTTTGAAGAAGTTAAGCACTTAGTTTCACATACTTTGTTGTATCGTTAGTTTCCATGAATTTATGCATGTAGTTTCTCACAAAATGTTGTATTGTTAGTTTTGAAGAAGTTAAGCACGTAGCTTCACACACAATGTTGTATCGTTAGTTTTGAAGAGGTTAAACACACAGATTCACACACAGTGTTCTTTCGTTAGTTTTCAAGAAGTTGAGCACTTAGTTTCACATACTGTGTTTTATCGTTAGTTTCCATGAAGTTAAGCACGTATTTTCCCACAAAATGTTGTATCGTTAGTTTTGAAGAAGTTAAGCATGTTGTTTCACACATAGTGTTTTATCGTTAGTTGTGAAGAAGTTAAGCACATAGATTTTAACACAGTGTTATATGGTAAGATCACATGAAGTTAAGCACGTACTTTCAAACACAATGTTGTATTGTTAGATTTGAAGAAGTTAAGCACTTAGTTTCGCATACTCTTTTGTATCGTTAGTTTTCATGAAGTTAAGCACATATTTTCACAACAGTGTTGTATAGTTAGTTTCCATGAAGTTAAGCACCTAGTTTCTACTACAGTGTTATATCGTAAGTTTCATGAAGTAAAACATATGGTTTCACACACTGTGTTATATCTGTTAGTTTTCATGAACTTCAGCAAGTAATTTCACACACAGT
>NW_024430730.1:0-4249 GCF_017639785.1 Mesocricetus auratus
TTTTGGTAAGAATGGCAAAATCGAGCCCCTCCAAGACCCCAACCCAGCAAGCCCAGCTTCAGGTGAGATTGGGTCCCCGGCTGGGACCACCCGCCCATCACCCATCCCCCTCCATCTTCGGGGCCGCTCGCGGCTTCCAGAAGAGCCGCCCACATAGGAAAGATATCAGCCCCTCCAAGACCCCAACCCAGCGAGCCCAGCTTCAGGTGAGATTGGGTCTCTGGCTGGGACCACCCGCCCATCACCCATCCCCTTCCATCTTCGGGGCCGCTCCCGGCTTCCAGAAGAGCCGCCCACACAGGAAAGAGACCAGTCCCTCCAAGACCCCAAACCAGCGAGCCCAGCTTCAGGTGAGATTGGGTCCCCGGCTGGGACCACCCACCCATCACCCATCCCCCTCCATCTTCGGGGCCGCTCCCGGCTTCCAGAAGAGCCGCCCACACAGGCCCCTCCAAGACCCCAACCCAGCGAGCCCAGCTTCAGGTGAGATTGGGTCTCTGGCTGGGACCACCCGCACATCACCCATCCCCCTCCATCTTCGGGGCCGCTCCCGGCTTCCAGAAGAGCCGCCCACACAGGCCCCTCCAAGACCCCAACCCAGCGAGCCCAGCTTCAGGTGAGATTGGGTCTCTGGCTGGGACCACCCGCACATCACCCATCCCCCTCCATCTTCGGGGCCGCTCGCGGCTTCCAGAAGAGCCGGCCACACAGGAAAGAGATCAGCCCCTCCAAGACCCCAACCCATCGAGCCCAGCTTCAGAAGAGCCGCCCACACAGGAAAGAGATCAGCCCCTCCAAGACCCCAACCACAGCGAGGACAGCTGTGGAGAGGGAGGACTGGTGATCAAAGGGATTAAGACTGGGCTGGTTTAACCCCCAGAAACAGCTGACCAGACAAAGGTTAACTCTTGAATCCCAGGCATCAGACTGGGAATCCAGCATGGAACTGATCAAGACCCCCTGAATCTGGGTGTCAATGAGGAGGCCTAGGGAATCTATTGAGCCTTGGGCAGCATATCAGTACCCATCCCAAGTATACACACAGACTTTGGACTCCCGTAGAACAATGTGAGTTGCACTCTCACCCTGAACTCCTGGGGAAGGGTCTAGGCCCTGCCCTATATGAAATGACAGACTATGGACACCCACATGGAGGGCCTCACCCTCCCTGGGGTAATGAGGGGATTACGGGGGGGTTGGGGGAGGGAACGGGAAGAGGGGAGGGAATGGGAGATGGACCTGGAACTGACTTGTGAAGCAACCTTGTTTCTTATCTAAATTTAAACTGGAAAATAAAATAAAAAAAGAAATAATAAAAACACTAAAAAATAATAATAGTGTGTGTGGTTACCTCTAAATATTAATAATAGAGTGTGTGTACAACAATATGACAAAAATTTAGAGATAAACCCACACACTACGATTTATATTTAGAAATAAACACACACTCTATGATTAATATTTAGAGATATACATTCTATGATAAATATTTTGAGATAAATGCAACACTATGGTCAATATTTAGAGATAAACCCACACTGTTTGATTAATATTTAGAGATAAACACACTCTATGATTAATATTTAGCTGTATACATTCAATGATAAATATTCAGAGATAAATACAACACTATGACCAATATTTAGAGATAAACACACACTCTATGATTAATATTTACTGATAAACACACACTCTATGATTAATATGTAGTAGATGATCACACACTATGATTAATTTAATTGACATACACACTCTGTGATTAATATTTAGAGATAAACACACACTCTATGATTAATATTTAGGGATACACACACTTTGTGATTAATATTTAGAGATAAATACAACTCTATGATCAATATGTAGAGATAAACACACACTCTATGATTACTATTTACAAATAAACACCCACTCTGTGATTATATTTATTGATAAACACTCTATGATTAATATTTACAGATAAACACAAATTATATAATTAATATTAAGTGATAAATATACTCTATTATTTATATTTGCAGCTAAATACACTCTATGATTAATATTTAGAGATAAACACACAATCTATGATTAATATTTAGAGATAAACACACAAACTATGATTAATATTTAGAGATAAACACACACTCTGTGATTAATATTTTGAGAAAACACACATTCTTTGACTAATATTTAGAGATACACACACTATATGATTAATATGAGAGAAAAACACACACTCTATGATTAATATTTAGAGATACACACTATGTGATTAATATTTAGATATAAACACACACTCTATGATTAATATTTAGAGATAAACACTCTCTGATTAATACTTAGAGATAAACACAACAATGTAATCAATATTTAGAGATAAACACACACACTATGATTAATATTGTGAGATAAACACAAACTCTATAATTAATATTAAGAAAAACACACACTCTATGATTAATATTTAGAGATAAACACACTCTATGACTAATATTTAGAGATAAACACACAATCTATGATTAATATTAAGAGGAACAAACACTCTGTGATTAATATTTATTGATAAACCCTCTATGATTAATATTTAGAGATAAACACAAACACTGTGTTTAACATTTAGATATTAACAAACACACTTTGGTTAATATTTACAGATAAACACACTCTCTGTGATTAATATTTACAGATTAATATTCAGAGATACACATCTATGTGATTAATATTTAGAGATAAACACACACTCTATGAGTAATATTAAAGATAAACACTCTATGATTTATATTTAGAGATAAATACACTCTATGATTAATATTTAGAGATAAACAAATGATCTATGATTAATACTAGAGATAAACACACATTCTATGATTAATATTTGAAGATAAACACACTATCTATGATTAAAATGTACAGATAAACATGCATGATATGATTAATATCTAGAGATAAACACAACCACTATGTTTAATTTTTAGTGATAACAGACCCCCTTTGATTAATAATTGGAGAAAAACACACATTCTATGATTAATATTTAGAGATAAACACACGATCTTTGATTAATATTTCAAGATAAACACACTCTCTATGATTAATATGTAGAGGTAAACACTCCCACTATGTTTCCTATTTAGTGATAAGCACACATTCTATGATTAATATTTAGAGATAAACACACATTCTATGATTAATGTTTAGAGATAAACACACAGCCTATGATCAATATTTAGAGATAAATACACACTCTATGATTAATATTTAGAGATAAACACATGCTCTATTATTAATATTTAGAGAAAAGCAAACATTCTATGATAAATATTTTGAAGATAATCACACACTCTGTGATTAATATTTAGAAGATTAAGTCACACTCTATGATTAATATTTAGAGATAAATGCACACTCTATGATTATTACTTAGAAGATAAACACACACTCTGTGATTAATATTTAGAGATAAACACACACTCTGTGATTAATATTTGGAGATAAACACACATTCTATGATTAATACTTAGAATATAAACACACATCATGTTATCAATATTTAGAGATAAACACACACTATGATTAATACTTGGAGATAAACAAACATTCTATGAGTAATATTAGAGATAAACACTCTAATATTTAGGGATAAACACACACTTTGATTACTATTTAGAGATAAACACACTCTGTGATTAATATCTAGAGATAAACACACAGTCACCATTATTGACTGTGACATCACTATTGCTTATGAACACAATTATACACTGTGAGTTCACTATAGTGCAATATGACATCCCAATTATACACGGTAACATCAGTATGCTGCACTGAGACATCATAATTATACACTGTGACATCAATATAATGGACTATGACCTACAATTATTGACTGGGACATCACAATCCTGAACTATGACATCAAAATTATTGACTGTGACATCACTATAGTGCTCTATGTACACAATTATACACTGTGACATCACTATCTTGCCCTGTGACATCACAATGATACACTGTGTTATCAATATACTGCACTATGACATCACAATTATTGACTGTGACATCACAATCCTGTGCCAAGACATCACAATTGTTGACTGTGACATCACTATAGTGCTCTATGTCCAGAATTATACACTGTGGCATCAATGTCCTGCACTATGACATCACAGTTATTGCATGTGACATCACAATCCTGCACTATGACATCACAGTTATTTACTGTGACATCACTATAGTGCTCTATGTACAAAATTATACACTGTGACATCAT
>NW_024430731.1:0-1017 GCF_017639785.1 Mesocricetus auratus
ATTGGAATGGTTGACAGATTTATCTGTGGTAAAATGGGATGACTTTGCTATTTGGGTTCTCATGTCAGGGCTCACAGAGTTGTCAGTTGGAGATCTGAATGTTTGAGAGAGGAAACTCTATTTCCGGCAGCACGCAGAACCCTCTCTTGCCAGTTAGTAATAATAACCTTGGAGACAACTATTGGAGTCAGTAAAAGAAATCTTATGTGTATGTCAGAGATGCTCTTCTATCTTGAATATAAGCAGTTATAAATATTTTGAATACTTTCTTTAAGGAATTTAAGGGTCTTGTCTCACTGGAGACTTAGTGTTCATTTGAACAGTGTGTAGAAGCTGGCTTAAGATATGAGTGGGCCTGCTGAGTGGGTCTGTACAAGCATGAGAATTTGTATGTCAAGGAGACATTGAAGGGCATTTGTTCCCAACCATCATAAAGTTATGGCAGATTTGTGATATCACTCCAGGATAAATTGACAAGAATAAACAGCCATCTGGAAGAAACCATTTCTCAGTACATTGTGATATCTGCTGTGGTAAAAGAGCAGCATCAACCATTGCTCTCACTTCCTAGCTTGGACAGACATGATTTCCTTCAGAGGCAAAGGGCTTCTGTGCTGGCTTCTACTAAGCTGGCTAGTCTGAAACCTCCTCCTAAAACTGCTTAGCTTGAGCACTATGAAATACTCCTAACCACACATAAGATCATTCCCTGGAATCACCAAAGAGTTGGGTAGAGTGCACATGGGCGTGATGTGATTTTCCTTATCTTTTAACATCCACTAGAAGTTGTATTGAGAAGTACAGTGTGCTGAAAAGATTTCTCCAATTATCTAGACAAATTAAATTGAATAATATTAAGAGTAGAGACAGGCAATAGTGGTGCATGCCTTTAACACCTGCACTGATGATGCAGAGGCAGGCAGATCTCTGTGAGGTTGAGGCAAGCCTGGTCTACAGAGTGAGTTCAATGACAGCCTCCAACGCTATACAGTGAAATCCTGCCTCAAGAAACAAAAA
>NW_024430732.1:0-19946 GCF_017639785.1 Mesocricetus auratus
GTTATCTCTAGGATATCAACATTCTCCTGGCTCTCTCTGGTCTGTCTCCCCTTCAAAGTTGGTGTTGCTACAATACATGTGACCTCACAGGATTCCATGGTCTCCAGAACACAATGGAATGTCAGGGAAGAACCTGCTGATATCATGTGGAATGAACATGGCCTCCCTGATAACCAGATTTCCTCATATATCAGCAGAAGTCAGGATTCCCTATGCAGGAATCTCTATTGTAACACAAAGCAAAACGTGTAGCACTTCTTTCTTCCAATTACATATTGTAAATCCTTTAGAATCTCCCACATGTGGGATTAACTCTGCAGATTTCAGGCTCTCTACTGTGTGCATTTGATTCCTGTGAAAACACTTATCTGGTTATAAGTGGAATTAGGGGTTAAGGGGTTGAATCCTGGCAGGTTTGTGTACTGTAGGAAAAATATGAGGTCAAAATACTGTGTTGTGTAGGCGACTGTAATGCCTTTTCAGTTGGTTTCTCACATAAACCTGGTATCTAATCCATGTCATTCATATCTGATGTAAACTCAAGCCTTGCTACACTGTTACGTTTGTCCAAATTAATATGTATAAACAATTGGAGAAATCTTGTCATAACTGTGTACTTCTCAGTTCAACTTCTAGTGCATTTTAAAAGATATGCAAAAACAAGCAATGCTCATGTGCATTCTAGCGTATTCCCTTCAGGATTACAGGGAACAATCTCTGGTGGTTAGGTTTGTTTCTTAAAGATCCAGCTAAGCAATTTTGGGAAGAGTCTTCAGACAAGCCAGCTTGGTAGGAGCCTGCACAAAAGCCAATTTCCTGTGAATGGAAAGCATGTTTTTGGCAATGCTGGGAAGTGAAGGCGATGTTTGATGCTGCTCTTTTACGACAGCAGATATCAGAATATACTGAGAATTGGTGTCTTCCAGAAGACTACTTCATTGTTGTCAAGTTTTCCCAGAGTGACATCAACACAAATCTGCCGTAACATTATGAAGGTTAGGAACCAGTACCCTTCAAGGTCTATTAGAATGACAAATTCCTAAGCATGGACTAATCCAACTTGGCAGGCCTGCTAATATAATAACCCTGATTATGCACACTGTCAAAATGATCGCTAAATCTCCAGTGAACTGAGACCTCATTAAGTTCCTCAAAGAAGAATTCAAAATATTTATAACTGATTGTATTCAAGACAGAAGAGCATCCCTGACTTTCACGTAAAGTTTTCATGTTCTGACACCAGTAATTGTCTCCAGTTACTAGGTGGTAAGAGAGGGTTCTGCCTTCTGCATAAAATCCAAGTTTGTCTCTCAAACTGAGGAGCCTTACAGATCTCTAACTAACACATCTTCAAGACCAGACTTGAGAACACATAGGGTCAAGTTATCTCCTATTTGCACAGATTGCTCTGTCAACCATCCCACTTCTTCATTTCTATTTATACAATTTTTTTCTGATAGGGTCCTATGTAGGAAAGACATGGCTAAATTTCATGATTATTCTGTCACTAATTCCCTGGTACTGGGATAAGAGACATGTCACCACATCCCATGGATGGAATCTCATCATTATTGTTTGGTTCATTTGGTGATGTCTATTTCCTCTTCAATAAGGTGGCTAATAAATGAAAAAATCCTCTAGTCTATATGTTTGTCTGCATTGCCACTACCTGATTAGTCATCTTGGCAGTTCATCACTGCAACCACCGAATTTAAATATTATATATATGTATATATATACATATATATATATAGTCTCTATGGATATCTGCCCCTTGTTTGAAGTTTCATTCCCCAAATGACTGACTGTCATACTCCATTTCCATTAAGGCAAAGACTTCAAAGTTGGAGATTTTTAATAGCATCTCTGAACACTCCAGATTTTTTATGCCTCTCTTAAGGATGGTTCTGCATTCATTGTCCATTCTTTTAATTCGTGAAACTCATTTTATACACAAGATAGGCCACAAATGATTAAAAAATGGATCAAACATAGTGAGATTAATGATATCTGTCAATACACTCACATGTCACACATGTATTTTAATTATTTTTATTCATTTTCAGTGTAAATGTTTTGCAAGAATATATATGGGTGTAGCAAGTGAGGTGCTTGTGATCCGTAGATGTCGAAGAGAGCATCACATAGCTTACAAATCCAGTTATAGACAATTGTTAAACATCTGGATATGGGGAAAAACTTGAATTCTCTAGCAAGAACACTCTGTCCTTAAAACCACTGCGAAATCTCCACAGAACCATATTATTGTTTTTTAACATGAGTCCTATTATTTGCTCAAAACTCACAATTTCCACCCGAAATCTCAACCTACAAATGCAGAGATAGTTAGATTAAGGCATTATGCCTCCTGGTTATCTTGTGATTTTCTCATAGTGCCAGGTTTACTTTTGAATTTCAATTAAGATAGTTTCTTACCAGACAGTGGTGGTACATTCTTTTAATTCCAGTGTTCAGGACACAGAATGAGGCTGATCTTTTTGAGTTTGTGGCTAGCCAGCTCTGCTGAATGAGTTCTAGTTCAGCCATAACAGTTTCACTTATACACTATATCTGGAAAAAAACAACAATATCTGTTGCATGATTAGGGGGTTGGTGCAGTCCCAAAATCCTAAAACTTCACAGGCAGAGATGTAGAACTTTGAGTTATTTAACTAAACTTTAAAAAAGTTGAGATCCATAAACCAAGGTGGACTAACCTGTTATGGGAAACCTTTTCCTTGAGAGGAGCCTTCCCGCCAGCCTGGTTCCAGAGCTGCTTCAATCCCAAATAAACACACAAGAGGCTATATTCATTATGAAGCTGTTGGCCTTGCTTGTCTCTTACTGGCTAGCTCTGCTTTAAATAATAACCCCATGATTGTTAATCTAAGTATGTCTCTTACCGGAGAATAGTTCTGGGCTCCTACCCCCATGGCGGTTACATGTTGACTCTCGTGTTTCTCCTTCCCAGAATCCTCCTGGACTCCTAGTCCCTCCTATCTTGGTTCCCTATAGGCTCAACAGTACTTTATTCACAAATGCACAGGACTTCCCCCAACACTAATCCCTGGCAGAAATAGCAACGATGAGTCTGCTGATATTGCTGGTATACTCCCACTCGCACTCAGGGTAGAGTGGAGTTTGGGCACCTGTTACAGTCACTACTTCTGCTTTTCCACTCTGGGATCTCCTGGTCTGGGGAAAGCAGGCATGTCTACTCCACCACGGAGGACCAAGCAACTTTGAGTCTTTGTTGTGCTTGTCCTGCTCACACCTATCAGGACAGAAGGACACGGAGTGTCTCAATCATGTCTGCCCCCACCATGAGTATATAACCATCAGAGTATTGAACCTGTTCAAATCCATGGGAAAATATCATTGGACCGATAACCACCAGGAGAGGAAGAAATATGTACTGTAAGTAGGGATAGAAAGAAGATAATAAGCACACATTCAACAATAGAAAAAAATCACTGCAAAAGAGTCTAGGGAATTTACTTCAGAAAGCCCTGAACCTCCCTACACAGAAGAAGATAATGACCTTAACATCTTCAAGACTATGAATGTGACCCTAAAATAGGAAATAAGAAAGTCTTTTTAAAAAATGGAAGGAAAGACAACCCCCAAATTGCAAGAAACTTTCAAACAGTAAAAGGTTTGAAAGCTCAATAGAGACAATAAAAAGCACAGTCTTAGGGAATCCTGGAATGAGAAAAGCTGGATAAATGATCGGGAACAAAATATGCAAGCATAACCAACAGAATTCAAGAAATAGAAGAGAGACACAGAGGTAATGAAGATTCTTTAGAAGAAATAGATTCATCAAAAAAGGAAATCGTAAGTCCAAAAATCTCAGCAAATATGGGACACCATGAAAAGGACAAACCTAAGAATAATAGGTATGGAAAAAGTTGAAGAAGCCCACTGCAAAGGTACAGAAAACATATTCAACAAAAGCATAGAAGCAAACATACAGAATAAAATAACAATATTAAGAACAGCATCGGAAAAGGCCAAGTACCCTAAAAAGGCACAAATATCAGGTTAGCTATATAAAAGCTATATAAGACAGAAAGTCCTGGATAGATATTCTACCAACACTACAGGACCATGGTTGGCAGCCTAGACTTCTATACATATCAAAGCTTTCAATTATTATAGATGGAGAAAAGAAGGCATTCAACAACAAAACCAGATCTAAGCTAAGCAATGTGTATCCACTAATCCAGCCCTACAGAAAGTACTGGAAAGAAAACCCCAAACTAAGGAAGGTAACCACACTCAGAAAATCAAAGGAAATACATAACTCCCGTTGACCAAAAGACAGAAAAAAAAGCTGACCTCCGAAACACCAAAAAATTCCAGTAACATCAGGTACAGAATTAAATAGAGAATTCTCAATAGAGGAGTCTAAAAGGGCTGAAAGACACTTTAAAAAGTGGGTAATATCCTTAGCCTTTATGAAAAGGCAAATGAAAACAACTCTGAGATACCATCTTTCTCACATCAGAATGGATAAAAACCAAATCACCAATGACAAAATATGCACGAGAGGATGTGGAGAAAGGAGCACATTCCTCCACTGCTGGTGTGAGTGCCAACTTGTATGGCCAATTTCGAAATCAATATGGAGATCCCTCAGGAAAATGGGAATCAATATAGCACAAGAAACAGCATTTCCACTCATAGCCATATACCCAAAGATGCACATTCCGACAAATAGAACTTTTGGTCACTATGTTCATAACAGCGTTATTTATAAAATCTAGATCCAGGAAGAAACTTAGCTGGCTCTCTACTGTAGAATGGATACCAAAAATGTGGTACATGTATGCAATGGAGACATACTCAGCGGGAATCCAGCAGATCCAGTGGCCGGGGATCGTCTAGGAACTGCACACATCTTTCCATCCTAGCAGGAGCCGAGCACCCCAGATTCCAGATTTGCTCTTCCACCAACAAGACCAGGAATCCAGCAGATCCAGGAGCCCATGGGACCAGTGGCCCACTATGACCAAGAAAAACAGGCCCTGCATCTGGGCCTGCATTCCAGTGCCTGGAGATCATATGGGAACTGCACAGAACATCCAATCCCAACAATAGATGAGAAGCCCAGATTCCAGGTTTTCCCTTCCACCAATGCGAACAGGAAACCAGCAGTTCCCAGGTGATCCTCAGTCACTGGATTGCAGGCCCAGATGCAGTGACTGTTTTCTCTGGTCCCCTTATATCCTGGATTTGCTGGTTTCCTGGTCTCTTTGGTGGAAGAGAAGACCTGGAATATGGGCTTCTTGGCTCCCTGCTGGAAGGGAAGATCTGTGCAGTTCCCAGGCGATGTCCAGGCACTGGAATGCATGACTGGATGCAGGGCATGTTTTATCTGGTCCTCTGGTATCCTGGATCTGCTGGTTTCATGGTTTCGTTGGTGGAAGAGAAGACCTGGAATCTGAGCTACTCGTATCCCGCCTGGATGGGAAGCTCTGTGCAGTTCCCAGGTGATCCCCAGGCACTGCAATGCAGGCCAGGTTGCAGGGCCAGTTTTACCTATTCCTGCTGGACCAGCTGGTTTCCTGGTCTCCTGGATCTACTGGTTTCCTGATCTCATTGGTATAAGAGAAGACCTGGATTCTGGGTTGCTCAGCTCCTGCTGTTCTGGGAAGTTCTCTGCAGTTTCCAGATGATCCCTAGGCACTGGAATACAGTCCCGAAAGCATGGCCTCTATTAACTGGTTCCCCCTGACAAGCAGGTCCCATGGTCTCCTGGATCTATTGGTTTCCTGCGCTCTTTGGTGAAAGAGAAGACCTGGAATCTGGGCTGCTAGCTTCCTGCTGGGAAGGGAAGCTCTGTGCAGTTCCCAGGCAATCACCAGCACTGGAATGCTGGTCCGGATGCAGGGCCTACATTATTGGTTCCCCCAGACCAGCTAGCCCTGTGGTCTGAATCTGCTTGTTTTCTGGTCTCCTAGATGGAAGTGAAGATCTGGAATCTGGGCTGTTAAGCTCCCACTGGAATTGGAAGCAATGTGCAATTACTAGGCCATACCCAGGTTTCCTTTCTTCAAATCCAAGTTTGTCAGTTTTCCAGCCCTAGCTTACTGCCTGGACCATGCTCCATTGACTTCAACATCTAGAACTGAGAGGAACATGATCTCCTCTAACTAGGGATATTCCTCTGTGCTGTAAGACTTTATATAAAATTGCTCCCATCTGACAATGAAGAAGACATATATTAACATGAACAGCCAGACATGTTCCCTTTCCTTTCAATCTCCAGGTATTTCATTTATATATTAGACTTGCTTATCCCGAAGGACATCCCATCAGTAGTGAGCATCTGTATAGTAGAGGCCTGAATGCAATGCCCACAATGACCTACAGACATTTGGAGAGAATTTTTAGGCTCATGAGATTTAAGTAAGTTTATCTGAGCCACACAGGCAAACAAATTTTCTTACATAAATCAAATTAAATGTGGTAGACCATGGAAGAGTAGTATGATTGGTACTTGTTCATTTCTGGGCACTATCTTGTAATTCCAACTTTGGGAACAGGAGATATTGGGAATGAGCTTCCACTGGCTCTGTTACAGTTGCTCAAAGACAGAGGAAGAATGAGGAGTAAAAGGGGTGAGAGACATTAAAAGAAAGGATAGGTTTTAGTGGAAAGGCGGATGGCAGTGTTAGTTTTGAGGGTGAGAGTGGGAGATATGGAGATGTGGAGAGATAAGGTTGAGAAAACTTGGCATGTTTCCTGACATTGTGGGTTCAGGTGTTTTGGTACTAGAGAGGTGGAAATGAGAATAAGAACGAGGTGGAATAACATAGATTGAAAGTGAAGGGAGGGACTGATAGTAGTTGTGATTAGGAGTACAGTGAATTTGATCCCAGTCAGAGATATGTAGAGAAAACTTGTCAATTCCTCTTCCTCAAAAATAGTAAACACAGCTTGGTGACATCTTGATATGAGAAACAGGGCAGTAGAACTTGCCACAAATCTCTGCAATGAAAGTTATTGTTGGTAGTAGAGACGAACTCATGTCTGAGGATGTTCAGTATATATAAAGAGATATAACTGTATGCTTTTCCCTTTTTTGCAAAGTATTTATGATGAGACTATGCGATTCAGGATCATTAATGATGGAGACATCAGAACATAAATATCATGACATTGAGCATTCACCTTGTGATGTATACTGAGGGATCATAGTGTTTCCTGTAATTTTGTTACTGTTGTGACTTATTTTATATTTTTGCAGAATGTATCTGTGTAGTTCCAGGTTCATGATCTCTTTTTTGTCTATTTTTTAAAGTAAATTAGAAAAGAACTTTGGCTACATGTCAATTCCAGGTGACCTCCTCCTTGGCTGACCCCCAATAGCCACCTATCCCACCGCTTTCCAGCTTGCAATGGAGAGTGAGGTATTCATGCGGGATCTTCAAAGTCTGTCTTATCATTTGGATCAAAGTCTAGGACCTCCCCTTGTATCTAGACTGAGAGAGTTACCCACTATGTGGAATGGTCTCTAAAAGCCCCTTAGTATGCTATGGATAAATACTCATCTACTACCAGAGGCCCCATAGATTTCCAAGGACTCCTCACTGACACAGAATTTCAGCGGTTCTCGATTAGACCTATTCTGGGTACTCAGGTATGAGTTTGTCGTGCGTGAGCTCCCATATATTTAGGCCAACTGCTTCTGTGGATTTCACCAGTCTAATCTTGTCCCCTTTTCTCATCATTCCTCCCTCACTTCAACTGGTTTCCAGGAGTTCAGTATTTAGCTGTGGGTGTTTGCTTCTTCTAACATTACCTACTGAATGAAGGCTTTAGGATGTCATATAAGATGGGCACTATTGCTTAGATTAATAGATATGTCGTGTAGACCTCTGGATACTTCCCTAGTGCCAGATTTCTCGTTAAATATATAATGACTCTATGATGTTATTTCTTATCTTGCTCTCCTTTATTCGTCCCTATACTTCCTGTTTCCTCATGTTCTACTCCTTCCTCCTCTTCTACTCTTCCATTTAACCTAGCTCTCTCTCCTCTCCAACCATGCTCACGGGACCTTCTCCCTTTGACTTTCTCTGAGGGGCCATGAATGTCACTCTTAGGGTCTTTCTTGTTTCCTAGCATCTCTGACTGTGTGGATTGCTGTCCGGTAATCCTATGCTCTTTGTCTAAAATGCATACATGAGTGAGTACAAACTATAATAATATGCTTATGATTGGTCTCTTTTTATCAGGATGATTTTTTTCTTGTTCCATTCATTTACTTAAGGATTTCAAGATTCCATTTTCCCCCGCTGAGTATGTCTCCATTTTATAAATGTACAACATTTTCTGTATCCATCCTACAATAGAGGGGCATATAAGTTTCTTTCTGGATCTAGATATTACAAATAATGCTGTTATGAACATAGTGAGCAAAAGATCTGTTTGTTTGAATGTGCATCTTTAGGTATATGACTTTCAGTGGAAATGCTGTAACATGTGCTAGATTGATTCCCATTTGACTTAGGGATCTCCTTGGTGATTTTTGAATTGTCCATACAAGTTGACACTCAAACCAGGAGTGGAGGTATGTGCCCCTTTATTCATATCATCTCCAGCATAAATTGTCATTTTTGTTTTTGATTTTACTCATTCCAATGTGAGGAATATGGTATCTCAGAGTTGTTTTCATTTGCCTTTTCATGATGGCTAAGGATGTTGCCCATTTTCTTAAGGGTATTTCAGCCCTTTTAGCCTCCTCTATTGGGGACTCTCTATTTAGTTCTGTACATCAATTTTAATTGAATTTTTGGTGTTTTGGAGACTAGCTTTTTCTCTTGGCTTTTGATAAAGGGGAGTTATCTATTGCCTTTGTTTTACTGAGTGTAGTTAGATTCCTTAGGTTAGACTTTTCCTTCCAGCACTTTCCATAGGGCAGGATTAGTAGATATGAATTGCTTATATCTGGATTTGTTGTGGAATATCTTCTTTTCTCCATATATAAAAATTGAAAGCTTTGATATGTATAGTAGTCTGGGCTGCCATTCATAGTAACTTTGTGTTTGTAAAATATCTATACAGAACATCCTCTCCTTCATAACTTTTGTGGAGAAGAAGGTATAATTCTGATAGGCTTGCCTTTATAGTTTACTTGACCTTTTTCTGATGTTCTTAATATTCTTACTTTATTCTATATGCTTCAAATTTTGATTATTATTGTCGAAGGGAATTTTTGTAGTTTACTCCATATGGTATTCTATAGCCTTGTAATTTCATTGTTATATCTTTCTATAGGTTTGGAAAATTTTCTTCTGTGAGTGTGTTGAATATGCTTTCTACAACATTGAGGTGGGTTTATTCACCTTTTTGTTATTTATTTTTAAGTTTAAATTTAGATTAGAAACAAGGCTGCTTCACAAGTCAGTTCCAGGTCCCTCTCCCTTTCCATCCTGTCCTCCTGTGCCATCACTCCATCCCCCCCATAATCCCCTCATTTCCCCAGGGAGGGTGAGGCCCTCCATAGGGGTGTATGTAGTCTGACATTTCATGCAGGGCAGGAAGCTAGACCCTCCCCCAATTGTTCAGGGTGAGAGTGCATTTCACATTGTTGGATGGGAGTCCAAAGTCCATGTGTATACTCGGGATGAATACTGATCTACTGCCCAAGGCTCAATAGATTACCTAGGCCTCCTCGTTGACATCCCCATTCAGGGGGTCTTTATCAGTCACATGCTGGACTCCAAGTCATCAGCCTGGGAATAAAGAGTTAATCCTTGTCAGGTGAGCTGTTTCTGGGGTTAAACAAGTCCAGTTTTAATCCCTTTAGTCATCAGTCCTCCTTCTCTATTACTGGCTTTCTTGAGTTCAGCACAGTGCTTAGCCATGGGAGTCTTCCTCTTCTTCCATCAGCCACTGAATGAAGGTTCTGTTTCCCAGACTCTCTGGCCATTGGTTTGTAGGCTGGCACTCCCCAGATCTATGTCTAAAATGCATATATGAGAGAGTATATGCCATGTTTCTCTTTTTGTGACTAAGTTACCTCGCTCAGGATGGTTTCTTCTAGTATCTTTCATTTGCCTGCAAATCTCAGGATTCCATTGTTTTTTTTCTACTGAATAGTACTCCATTGCGTAAATGTACCACAATTTCTCTATTCACTCTTCTGTTGAGGGGCATCTAGGTTGCTTCCAAGTTCTGGCTATTACAAATAATGCTGCTATGAACATAGTGGAACAGACATCTTTGTTGTATGAATGGGCATCTTTTGGATATATGCCTAAGAGTGGAGTTGCTGGGTCTTGAGGTAGGTTTATTCCCATTTTTCTGAGGAATCTCCATACTAATTTCCAAAGTGGATGAACCAGTTGGCACTCCCACCAGCAATGGAGGAGTGTAACCCTTTCACCACACCCTCTCCAGCATAAATTGTCCTTGGTGGTTTTTTTAGCCATTCTGACAGGAGTGAGATGGTATCTCAGAGTTGTTTTGATTTGCATTTCCCAGATGGCTAAGGATGTGGAGCACATTCTCAAGTGACTCTCAGCCATTTTAGACTCCTCTATTAAAATTCTCTATTTAGTTCTGCAGCCTACTTTTTAATTGGGTCCTTTGGTGTTTTGGAGACTTGTTTCTTGAGTTCTTTGTAAATTTTGGAGATCAACCCTCTGTCAGATGTGGGATTAGTGAATATTTTTCCCATTCTGTGGGCTGCCTTTTTGTCTTTCTGACAATGTCCTTTGCCTTACAGAAGCTTCTCAGTTTCAGGCGGTTCCATTTATTAATTGTTGATCTCACTGTCTGTGCTACTGGTGTTATGTTCAGGAAGCTGTCTCCTGTACCAATTCGTTCAAGGGTACCAGCCACTTTCTCTTCCAAGAGGTTCAGTGTGGCTGGATTTATGTTGAGGTCTTTGATCCATTTTGACTTAAGTTTTGTGCATGGCGATAAACATGGATAGATCCGCATTCTTCTACATGCCAGGCTCCAGTTATGCCAGCACCATTTGTTGAAGATGCTTTCTTTATTCCATTGTATATTTTGAGCTTCTTTGTCAAAGATCAAATGTTCATATTGTGTGGGTTTATGTCTGGGTTTTCAATTTTATTCCATTGGTCTACATCTCTATTTTTGTGCCGATACCAAGCTGTTTTCAGGACTATAGCTCTATAATAGAGCTGGAGGTAAGGGATGGTGATGCCTCCGGACGTTGCCTTGTTGAACAGGGTTGTTTTGGCTATCCTGGGTCTTTTGTTTTTCCATAAAAAATTGATTATTGTTCTTTCAAAGTCTGTGAAGAATTGTGCTAGGATTTTAATGGGGATTGCATTGAATCTTTAGATTGCTTTTGGCAGGATTGCCATTTTTACTACATTGATCCTACCTATCCAAGAGCATGGGAGATCTTTCCTTTTTCTGAGGGCTTCTTTAATTTCTTTCTTTAAAGATTCAATGTTCTTGCGATACAGGTCTTTCTCTTGTTTGGTTAGCATTACCCCAATGTATTTTATAATGTTTGTGGCAATTGTAAAGGGTGATGTTTTTCTGAATTCTTTTTCAGCCCTTTTATCATCTGTATATAGTAGGGCTACTCATTTTCTTGAGTTGATCTTGTAGCGTGCCACTTTGCTGAAGGTGTTAATCAGCTGTAAGAGTTCCCTGGTAGAGTTCTTTGGGTCACTGGTGCAAACTATCATATCATCTGCAAACAGTGAAAGTTTGACCTCTTCCCAATTTTTATCCCCTTGTTCTCCATTTGTTGTCGTATGGTAATTGTTGGAACTTCAAGTAACATGTTGAAAAGGTATGGAGACAGTGGACAGCCTTGTTTATTCCTGATTTTAGAGGAATTTCGTTGAGTTTCTGTCCATTTACTTTGATGTTGGCTGTTGGTTTACTGTATATAGCTTTTATTATGTTTAAGTATGTCCCTGATATCCCAGATCTCTCCAAGGCCTTTATCATGAAGGGGTGTCTTCTATGATTTTGTTGAATATGTCTCATGCCACTTTGAGGTGGTTTTCTTCTCCTTCTTCTATATCTATTATTCTTAGGTTTGGTCTTTTCATGGTGTCCCATATTTCCTGGATGTTTTGTGTTAACGATTTGTTGGACTTAAGGTTTTCTTTGGTTGATGGATCCATTTCTCCTAGTGTGTCCCGCGCTACCGTCTCGCCAGCAAGAACGACGCAGGACACTCGGATCCTTCTGCAGTAAAGCTTTAATACATCTTGAGAGATAGATGATCAGCTTCTGAGAGGGAGACCCCAAGCTAAGAAACCCAGCCCCTTATATAAGCCTAGGAGCTCCGAGTGAGACGTGTAGAGCCGGGATTGGTGGTTTGCTCATCACCCCAGATGACGGGTGAGGCACAGCTTAAACGGTAAACTCCAACTGACAGCAGATGTCAGCGCCATCTTCTAATGGCGATAGCGATAGTGAGGGCGGCTCCTCACATCTCCCCCTATTCATTTATTTTTGAAGCCATAGGACACCCACAACTTTGGAGTGGAGATAGAGGTCAAATCCCCATGTGCAAATTTGGAACATGTACAAAGCTCCTCTCCAGGGTCTTATCCCCAGAGGGAGCCCTGACCAGTCCCGATGTCGTTTTTCTGGGGGAAGGAGATCATGACATAGAACCTTCATGCAAGATGACTTATCTCCCAGGAGAAAGTCGTTATACCGCAGACCTCTCCTGTGCAGTGCTTAGCCTTGCAACTCCTTGGGCTGCTGAAGCCTACCCACTCTATCCCGTGCAATGAGACTAGCCTCGTGGGGTGCAAGAGCCGGGAGGCCAGCGACCTATTGCTTTAACATGGTTAACCAAATGTCAGGGGAGGCTCCGTGTTCTAAGGCAGCAAGTGCTTGTGCCACCATCACTTTGTCTCTTTTGTTTGGGCTCTGAGCTTACACACCATCCAAAGCATCAACACTATTCCACAGCAGAGAACTAGGCTAAATGATCCCACCCCCACCCATTCCTTAAAATAAGAAAATGCAGATGAAATCCAGGAGGAGAGGCCTTCCATCAGAGAAAGATCCAGACGCGTGGAATTCACTTGCAGGATCGCCACTCTCAACTCACGGAGTGTCTGCTCAAACTCAAAAGTCCAATTCTGTAATAAATGTTGAGACAGAGCTTTTGACAGGTTAGCTGCTCTTGTAAAATTCTCATATTGTACTGAAGTGACACAAAGGCCAGGCAACTTTTGTTCACATCCCAATTGGGCCATCTGCCACAATATATCCAATTGTTCCTGAACCAAATTAATCTGTTGGTTTACCAACATCAGGCCTCCTTGTATCTGAGAATTGGCAGTGGCCTGTTTATCTAGGGCCATGGTCACAGTGGCTGATAGTTCATTAATGGTTTGAGTTGTCTGCACAGTGGCGGAAAGTGCAAGGGCCGAGGCGGTAACCGAAGCAGTAACCGCGGCGGCAGCTATCAGGCCCACAATAATAGCAGAGATCCCAAAAATCTCGCTTTTCCCTAAACAAACTCAAACTACTTGGCACCTCAACAGGAACTGGAACAAATCGAGGCATGCGCATTACCAAAGCAAAAGGGTGCTTAATAGCATCCCAGCATAATGCATAAAAACAATTCTAAGCAGAGCAATTTATTTCTTTCTGATTCTTACCTAAGGTATCATTACTCACAACCCAAATAAAGGGCAGCCAAACACAAATTGGAGCAGCTGAATAATTAGTTCTCTTAAAAGGGGTATACTTAACATTGGAGGAGGACCAATCAGATGATCCAGAGCTCTGTCCCTCACTCAGACTGTTGCCTAATGCCCCTTTCCAATCAAAAGTAATCTGTCCCTTCTCACTATATCCTCCAGCAATCATTGCCATAGGAGAAAGATCAGTACAGCTTCCATTAATTCAAAAGGATTAGCATTAGATCTTTCTGGATCCATATGAATAAAATTATCCTTTAATGAAGAAATCACAGTAAAGCACAAGCTTCCTACCAATGACAAGGTTCTCTCATCCTGAAAACTCTGTATCTGAGGATCTAAAGGCAAAAGGCAAGCCCCAACTCTCTATTAGTTGTGAAAAATCTAGGGAACTCCTGGGCATTATGCATCACTGGCATCGGTAGGGGAAGGTAGACATGATGGCCCACCGTAACTCTCCCATCATACTAGGAACCATCATCCCGAGTAGGAGAGTCTTCATCACCCACTTGGCCTCCATCCTTCTTATTCTGGAGTTGTGAAGGAGCTCTTCGAGTGAGTCTTTCAGGGATCCACAGGGGGTTTTCTTCCTCCTGTGGAAAAACACACACAGCTCCCCTGGATCTTATTAGAATAGGATCCGGGCCTTTCCATTCATTAGTTAGCACATCTTTCCATTTTACAAATTCTTTTGGCCTATCAGGCTCTAAACTGTGGCGATCGGCCGCAGTGTGGCCTTGGGCATCAGAGTTCAAGAAATTAAGGGTAAAAAGTGCCATGGACACAGCAACTCTTGGTACCGAGGGTAGAACATCCTCAATACTCCCCTTTGTTTAATCAGATATGATTTGAGTGTACGATGGGCACGTTCCACAATGCCCTGTCCTTGAGGGTTATAAGGTAGGCCAGTTAGATGGGTAACATCCATTTGCCGACAAAACTGTCGGAATTTTTGAGAGGTATATGCTGGTCCATTGTCTGTTTTTAAAATTCTGGGTTTTCCCCAAGCACTCCAGGCCTCAAGGCAATGTTGAATCACATATGAGGCCTTTTCCCCTGTTAGGGGTGTGGCAAACATTACGCCAGAACAGGTGTCAACAGAAACATGAACATATTGAAGCCTTCCAAAAGAGGGAATATGAGTAACATCCATCTGCCACATCTGCAATGGTCTAATGCCACGTGGGTTTATTCCCACGTGGGGAGCAGGTAAGAATTCGCAGCAATTCTGGCATTGAGTAACAATTTCCCTAGCCTCTTTCCTGGATAGAGCAAAACGACGGCGCAAGGTCTCAGCCGTCACATGAAAGCGCTGATGGAATTCTTTTGCTGCTTGTGTGTGGGTAGACAAGGCAGCGGCCACCAGCTTTGTAGCCTTGTCCGCTAAGTCATTCCCTAAGGACATGGGACCTGGGAGTCCAGAATGTGCTCGGACATGGGTAATGAAAACAGGAAATCTCCTATTTAACAAGGCAGCTTGTATCTTCTGAAAGATGTTAGCAACTCTGCTGGAGGATCTTATTATTCCAGCTATCTCAAGGAGATTAACTGCATTAACCACATAAGAGGAATCTGATACAATATTGAGGGGTCCTGGAAAAGCCTCAAGAACCTCCAGTACTATCAGACATTCTACAACTTGAGGTGAAGTTTCATTATATTGTTTAGATATAACCCTATCCTTGACCACATAAGCTCCCATACCAGTTTTCGATCCATCAGTGTACACCACAGTCCCATCTGGGAGTGGGTCTTTAGCTGTCACTTGTGGAAACACTATAGCCTGGTTTAGGGCAAACTGTAAAATTGGATGCTTTGGAAAATGATTATCAATTTGTCCTGAAAAGGAAGTAACTAAAACTGCCCAATCACTAGATGTGGCTGCCAAGGTCTGAACTTGTGCAGCAGTATAAGGCACAATCAAGGAATCAGGATCCCTGCCAAAATGCGTAACAGCTGCTTTTATTCCGCGAAGCGCGAGCTGTGCAACAGCATCAGGGTACCAGTCAATAATCTTAGCAGGGGAAGCATTTGGATGAATCCAAAGTAATGGTCCATGTTGCCACAGGACTGCAGTTGGCAATTGAGCTGTCTTAAAAACACACAGATTAAAAGGTAGTGACTCCTCAATACGTTGTAATTGTGCTTCCTGTAAGGCCTCTTCCACCATCTGTAAGGCTCGGTGGGCAGCAGGGGTAAATTTTCTGGGTGAGGAGATATGAGGCTCACCCTCCAGGAGATCGAAGAGGGGTTTTAGATCAGCAGATGGAATTTTTAAAAAGGGCCTCAACCAATTTATATCTCCCAGAAGTTTCTGAAAATCATTTAATGTTTGTAAGTGGTCTTTGCGAATTTCTATTTTCTGAGGAACTATATTTTTGGGAGTAATCATTGAGCCCAAAAAGAGCCCTGTATCTGCAATTTGAACCTTTTCTGAGGCAATCTCTAATCCCCACTGTTTTAATTCAGCCACCAGCATGGGAAAAGCCTTTTGTAAAACATCTAACTCTTTGTGACAAATAAGAATATCGTCCATATAATGGATCATGATTAAAGATGTAAATTGCTTCCTAATTGGCTCCAAAGCCTCCTGCACATACAGCTGACATATTGTTGGGCTATTGGCCATGCCTTGCGGCAGTACCTTCCACTGAAATCTCTTGTCTGGTCCCATATGATTAAGAGAAGGGATAGTGAAGGCAAACCTTGGTCTATCCCGTGGGTAAAGTGGAATAGAGAAGAAACAATCCTTAATATCTATAATAATAAGCTTCCAATCTTGAGGGAGTGCAGAAAGCAAAGGAAGTCCTCTTTGAACAGGGCCAAAAAGATGCATCTGATTGTTAATGGCCCGCAGGTCATGGAGTAATCTCCACTTCCCAGATTTCTTCTTAATAACAAAAATTGGTGTATTCCATGGGGAGGTAGAAGGCTCTAGATGCCCCAGCCGTTCCTGTTCTTGCACTAATCTTGTGACAGCCTCTAATTTTTCAGAGGATAGAGGCCATTGAGAGACCCATAACGGCTCCTCTGTTTTCCACGGTATGGGTCGTGAAGCCTCAACGGCCCCTAAATAAAACCCAGTCCTTTTCTACCCCGATTTCCATGTTGTGTAATGGGTTTTATTCTGCCTTGTTCTTGCCTACCCAAGCCTCTACCCTTTGTATACCCCATCTTTGCCATAATGGCTGATGCCTGGGGGAGTATTCATTAGTTAGGGTCATGCCCATGGCTTGTAACACATCCCGTCCCCATAAATTTACAGGGAGTGGCAACACATAGGGGGTAAAACATCCCTGTTTGCCCTCAGCGTTCCGCCAGGTTAAGGCTGAGGCACTGATGGCAGGAGAGGACTGGTATCCAAGACCTTGTAGAGAATGAGATGAAACAACAGTGGGCCAAGACTTCGGCCACCAATGGAGTGAAATAATGCTTTTGTCTGCTCCCGTATCCATTATCCCTTCAAATTCTTTTCCATTAATTAACAATTTTATTGTAGGTCTCTCATTTAGGGGTATAGCCAGATAGGCTGAATCACTTCCAGAAGATCCCATAGCCCTTTTTTGTAAAGTGTAGGTTTCTCCATCCCCGAGGGAGGGCAGCAACACCAGTTGTGCAATTCTATCTCCCTGCTTTATAGAAAATACACCCCGAGGGCTAGAACAGAGAACTTGAATCTCCTCTTTATGATACGGGTCAACAATCCCAGGATATATAATGAGTCCCTGTAAAGTTAAGGAGCCACGGCCCAGAATAAGCCCAATGGTGGCAGGGGGCAAAGGTCCAGGGGAATGGACTGGGACCGGTTGAACATTCATTTGGGGCATGAGTAAGAAGTCGGAAGCGGCACGCAAGTCCATTCCGGGGGTTCCTCGGAAGCCTCTACTTCCTCTTGATTGCTTTTCTGAAATCGGTTCCCATATTTCTGAGGGCCCTGGGACCATGGGCCCCGTGACCCGTTTTTTGATTGGGGTACCTTGGGTTCTTCAATAGGGGGCAGAAGCCTCCCTTTCATATCCCGGACTGACCTGCACTCACTAGCCCTATGATAACCTTTACCACAACGATGGCAAAGCTTCAGTTCTCTTGTTCTTTCAGGGGATTGACAATCTTTCTTAAGGTGCCCCATTTTCCCACAATTAAAACAAGCTTTTCGACTAGATAAATCTCTACGCCTGTGCGTTTGTAAAATGGCGGCAGCTAGTCCTGCATTGGTTAGGGGTCCCCCAGCTCCCTGCACACTCTGAGCCAATCTTGTAAACCTTTGCTTTTGCGAGGGGCGATAGCCGCTCGACATTCCTGGGTTGCTTGTTCATAGACAAGTTGCTCAATCAGGGGCATAGCTTGTTCTGAATCACCAAAGATGCGACCGGCGGCCTCGGTCATTCTGGCCACAAAGTCTGAAAATGGCTCTTGGGGTCCTTGGACAATCTTTGTAAGGTGTCCACTGGATTCTCCCCTTTTTGTGAGGGCCTTCCATGCTTTAATAGCGGCGGCCGACACCTGACCATAGACGCCCCAGATGTAGTTGGTTTGATTAAGGGCATGTTGACCCTGACCTGTCAGCATTTCAAATGTCCACTGCCTCTGATTCTCATCTTCAGCTGTGGCATTAACTCTAGCTTGCGCCTGGGCTGCATCATACCAGAGAGCCTTCCATTCCATGTATTGTCCCATGTTGGGAAGCACTGCTTTCACTGTCGTCTGCCAGTCAGTGGGAGTCATGGCAAAATTAGCAAGCCTTTCTACCTGTATTGTGGTAAAGTTAGCATTGACCCCATAATTACGAACGGATTCGGCCAATTCTTTGATTTGATTGTAATCTACGGGAGTATGTACTCTTCCGCCTTCCACATTCTCGAATACTGGAAAAGCCATTTGTATTTTTCTCCGTTCCTCTAAAGGTAAAAAGGAGTCAGTACCAGTATTCAGCCGAAGCTCATACTGCGGAGGCGCCGAGGGGCGTGAGCCCGCCGGATTTATAGGTGGTGGCCTCACATTCATTTTTGTTTTCAGCGGCCGGTGTCTATCAGGGTGATATCTTTCTTCCTCATACCGTGCCACCTCCTCCTCTAGACCACCTTCTTCGCTAGAATCCAGAGTGTCAGAATCGGAATTATCTAGCTCCAAGGCTTCTAGCTCTACCGTAGGGTATAGCCTAGATTCTGGCTTTTTCTTTTTCTTAGATTTGTTAGGGGGTGAATGATCACTCCCTTCTTTCTCTCCCCTTTCTTAACTTCTTGGGAGGGCCTTTTTTCTTAGACATGTCTTTCCTTTTGCGAGCTCCCATTCTCTCACTCCGTTCAGTTTCTGACATGCTATCCTGAACTTCCTCTAAGGTTCCCTGACTTTCTACTATAGCAGGGTGACAGGCCTCATCCTCCAAGCAGTTTTTAACTAGCTTCCAAATGGCTTTGGTACCTAAGTGGAGATCTCCTTCTGCATGCTTCCTGTCTAGTTCTTTACCTAGCTTGTTCCATGAGGCCACAGTGAGGGACCCGGAACAAGCATACCATGGTGCCACTCTATCTACCTCCTTCACAAAATTTTGAAGTGTTCGTGGTGCAATTTTGAGATCTCTTTGTTTTAGCACAGTCTGTAGGGCAGTAACCACTGACTGTGACAACCCCATCGCGCTAGCGGCTTATCTAAAAACGGCGCTCGACTCCTTTACCAGACTGACAGCACCGTTCTGTCAGTACCAGCCACGATGAAGAAGAAGGACAAACAGGACTAGCACCAAAGCCTCCACTGACCCGTCCCACGGTGATGACAAACTAAGGCCAAAGTCGAGAAAAGGGGTGTTCAGGATAAAGCATACCTCTCTGAACTTACGTCCCTGCAGTTCTGAATCCGCCCCGTCTTCCGAGGGGTCTCCCGCGGCGCCGGCGATGTTGAAGAGTTCCCGGGTTTCGGCACCAGATGTCCCGCGCTACCGTCTCGCCAGCAAGAATGACGCAGGACACTCGGATCCTTCTGCAGTAAAGCTTTAATACATCTTGAGAGATAGATGATCAGCTTCTGAGAGGGAGACCCCAAGCTAAGAAACCCAGCCCCTTATATAAGCCTAGGAGCTCCGAGTGAGACGTGTAGAGCCGGGATTGGTGGTTTGCTCATCACCCCAGATGACGGGTGAGGCACAGCTTAAACGGTAAACTCCAACTGACAGCAGATGTCAGCGCCATCTTCTAATGGCGATAGCGATAGTGAGGGCGGCTCCTCACACTAGTGTATCTTCAACACTTGAGATTCTCTCTTCCATCTCTTCTA
>NW_024430733.1:0-21043 GCF_017639785.1 Mesocricetus auratus
AAAGTAGTTTTGATTTTCACATCCTTGATGGCTAAAGATGTTGAATATTTCTTTAAGTGTTCCTCGGCAATTTTAGATTCCTCTGTTGAGAATTTTTCTATTTAGATTTGTACTCCATTTTATATTGCAGTGTTTGCTTTGTTGATGTCTATTTACCATCCTGAGAAGGTCAATACAGAACCACAATATACAAACATCATATGTACTAATGTATAAGTGGATATTAGTAAAGAATAACCACAGTACAATTCACAGACCCACAGAGGTCAAGTCACCAGGACATCTGAATTGGAGGACCCATGGGTCTCCCTGGGAAGAGGAATTAGCACAGATTTTGTGGGTAGAGTGCTGGCAGGTGAGGATGGGAGCAGGAATGATCAGATGAATAAAGGAGGGACACAGAGAGAGTACATGCAGAGATCTGGAATCAGTGGGTTTTCATGGTTTTATGTGGACAGTCATCTAATTGAACATTCTGGAACCTCTGAGGGTGAGCCTACTTAGGACTCCTAGTAATCAATATGGATCTGTGATGGGAAAAAATCCTTCTGTGTATGTTTCTCTTTGGTTAATGAATAAAGCACTGTTGGCCAATAGGGAAACAAGATAGATGGGACTAGGAGTTGAGGAGGATTCTGGGAAACAGAGGCACAGTCAGTCACAATGTAGAACCTGGGAGAAGTAAGAGGCCCGGACCCTTTCGTCGGTAAGAGAAGAGCACTTGGAAATACTTAGATTAGCAGTTATATGTTAAGATTTAAGTCAGAGCTAGCCGATAAGAAATCAAAGCAAACAGCCAAAAGCTTCACAATTAATATAGTGTCTCCAAGCAGCTGGCGGGAAGACATGAACCAGCTCTCTTCTCTAATCATATAAAGTGTATTGTGGGGGGGGGGGCGCTTGGAAAGCAACCCATAATCACCCAAACCCCAATACCTGGACACCAGCATAAGAGCCCCATTAACAACAGCCAGGACAGTATGTCATTCCAGAGTCCAGCTATCATACTATAATATTCCAACACAGCTGAAGCTGAAGGAAAAGAGCTGGAATCCAACTTCATGAAAATCCCTTACAGAAAGTGAACAAACCAACCAAAATATTTGAGAAAATTAAGAAATCCCTTTAAGAATAACTAGAAAGCCATGAAAAAAACATACAGTTGAAAGAAATGGATAAAACTATTTTAGACCTAAAAATTTAAATAGAATCAAATTTTAAGAAGGACAAACTGAAGGAATTCTAGAAATGAAAAGTCTAGGGAAGTGAACAGGAGCTACACATGCAAATTTCTCTAAAGGATTGCAAGCCACAGAAGACAGACTCTCAGGCATTGATGAAAGGATAGAAGAAATAGATTCACCAGTTAAAGAAAAATTTAAATCTAAAAACTCCTCAAACATAACATCCAGAAATTCTGGTCTACTATGAAAAGATCAAACCAAAGAATGATAGATGTAAGAGAAGAAACCCAACTCAAAGGATGAGAAAATATTTTCCAATAACTGATAGTGACATTTTTTCCTAATCTATAAAGGACAGTAAAAGAATACAGCCCACAGAATTAGTTACGCAGGTCTCAGAGGGACTCACCAAGAAAGAAGCAGCAATCACTAAGGCTACATGGGTCGGTGCTAGTGCTTCTACATACATGCTATGGTTGAGCAGGCTGGTGTTTTAATGGGACTGCTAACAGTGTTGGGACTACCTCTGACTCTTTTCCCTGCTCTTGGGAACTTTTCTTCCTATTTGCTTGCCAGATTCAGCCTTTGTATTTAGTCTTAATTTTATTGTTATGCAATGATTGGTTGATATCCTTTCGAGATCTGTGCTCTTTTTTGAAGAGAAATGTAGGGTGAGATCTCGGGGAGAAGGAAGCAAGAGAGGGGATTGGGAGGAATGGAAGGAGGGAAAACTACAGTTGGGATATTTTATATGAGAGTGGAATCAAAAATAAAGAGAGGGCACAGTGATTGGACCAAGGAAAGACTGAAACTCTGCAAAGACACACAACATTCTGCAGCTCTGTCTGACACATGGGGCTCCAGTTTCAATGGGCTGAGACAGCTCTATTCCTAAAACTTTTCATGCATGCCAACTCTCAGCTACCTCCACGCCCTGTATGTACCTCTCCATGGTGCATGTCTAACAGCTTGAGTATCTCAACATCCTATGGTCTCAGAACACAGTCTTCATCTTCACAGTTTCATGTAATCAACTCTCACAGTCTCCTCACTGGAGAACTGACTCTGCCAAACATGGAGACATCCAACAACGCTGAAACAAACCCACAGACTATGAATCCATGACATTTCTATTCTTCACCTTTCGTGTTTCACATAGGAGTACAACATTGGTGATTCCCCGGAATTGAGCTTCTAAGTTATGATGGGTCCTGGCATACTTGGGCCAGTGTTGCAGTAGTCTCTGTAGGAACTTGCTTCTTGGGTCTAGGGATTAGTTTGCCTACTCTGTTCAAAAACTGAAGGGTTAGGTGAATGGAGTCGTACCCTTAGGGTACCTTCCTATGTTTCTAGTGCACAGCAAAGTTCTTTGCTTGAATGGTCCTAAACTTGTTGAGAATTCCTGCCTCTTTTTCACCAGCAGACTACCATCTGAAACTATCTAGTGCTGTTTTATTCTAAAAAAAAAAACTCCAGACTTTTCATTTCTTTATGCCCCACTGTTTCTTTTTCACTATTTGCCTGAACGAGTCACCAATAATAAAAATCCATGTGTACCGGGCGGTGGTGGTGCACGCCTTTAATCCCAGCACTCGGGAGGCAGAGGCAGGCGGATCTCTGTGAGTTCGAGGCCGGACTGGACCGATAGCCTCCGAAACAATACAGAGAAACCCTGTCTCGTAAAAACCAGAAAAAAAAAAATCCAACAGAATTAATATTTTATCTAAGTGATCAGCCCATCTTCTTCACTTCTGCCATACTCAATTTATCAGAAAATGGAAAAAATAAGAAAACTTTGGGACCCATATTTTAAAAAAGTCTCTAGCTAAGTTTTTCATGGAATCTATTTCCCACTGAAATCCTACGACCACTACCTCCAGTGTCTGAGTTATGTTCAACACTTCATATTCCAAGTTTTACCTCTATGTGCATCTTTCTAAGGTATTTACCCGCTAAAGACCTAATATTGTTAACATTCCTCCAAAAGACACCATGAAAAGATACTTTATGACAAGAAAATCACTTTGGTGTGCCGCTTCCTTAATGTGATTAAATTCTCTACCCAAAAGCATTTCAGGTGGCTGGGCGTTGGTGGCACATGCCTTTAATCCCAGCACCCCAGCACACGGGGAGACAGGTGGATCTTTGTGAGTTTGAGAGCAGCCTGATCTACAAGAGTTAGTTCCAGGACAGCCTCCAAAGCTACAGAGAAACCCTGTCTTGGAAAAAAATAAAAGCATCTCAGGTAATGACCCAATTTATTTGGCTTATCCTGCCAGATAACAACCCAAAGAATGACAAGATTTCAATCAAAATCAATTTTCTCCTTTGCCAATAACAGAATATGGTTTGGGCAAGAAGGGCTGTTCCACCAGAGTTGGAGAGATTTGCTTAAGGTCTTCTATGTTTTTACTTTGTAGAAAATAATTTTTACTACTAAGAGGATCTTATTCTCTAATAATGAAGAAAAGGATATTATTAGGGTCACATAGACACCATTTTGTTCCCTATGATTGAGGACAGGATACAAGTCAGTTCAGGAAAGGAAAACTTTTCCAAATCAAGGACAAGATAGCACATTTTTTTAAGCAACAATTTATGACTGGCATTATACACTTAGAGCAACTTGTTTTACTTGATATGATTTCTAAGCAACAAGCTCTCAGATAGAAGTTCATCCCCATTTTGTGTATGTCTGTGTGTAGGAGACAATGAGTTCCATGTGCATACAGGTGAAATAAACAAAAGAGGATGTTGGATCTACTTACCTGCTGTGTAGTACTTCTATATACTATGAATGTGTACCACTCTCATTGATAAATAAAGAGCTGGTTAGTAAGTAGCCAGGCAGAAAATACAAGTGGGACAGTCAGAGACATAGAATGTCCTGGGAAGAAGGAGGATAGAGTCAGGAGAGTCAACTACCAGATGGAGAACAAGTCAGACAAAAAAAAGAGATAAAGGTCATGAGCCTCAGGGCAATTATATGGATTAATAGAATGGGTTAAGTTGTAAGAGATAGTTGATAATAACCCTGAATGATTGGCCAAGCACTTGTTAGTAACATTAAGCTTCTGAGTGATTAATTATTTGAAAGAGGAAGAGGGATTGGGCAAGACACAAAAACTGCCACCTACATATGGCGCTCAACCATTTGGCAAGAACCTGAGAACGCTTTTAAAAAAAGGATTCTAAACACACAAAAATGGAGCCAAACACAGCATCCTGATGGGCACTTTACCTCCATGAGGCTCTGCTTGTTGGCAGTGAGCAGAGACAGGACCACTTCAAAAAACAACTTCCCGGTTCATGATGGCAAACTATGGATGGCTCTTTTCAGAGATCCTGCAATGGAGCACTTAAATTGCTTTGTGGGAGCCGGGCATCGGTGGCACATGCCTTTAATCCCAGCACTCGGGAGGCAGAGGCAGGCAGATCTCTGTGAGTTCGAGGCCAGCTTGGTCTACATAGCAAGTTCCATGGCAGCTTCCAAAACAATACAGAGAAACCCTGTCTTGAAAAACCAAAAAAAAAGAAAAATGCTTTGTGGGCAGTGGCTTGCATGCTGCTTAGGGGCAACATGGACCCCAAGATTTGGTTAAGCAAGACTCCTGTGGTACCTTTCTCATAACCTAAGCTCTCAAAGACCAAGGAGCTGGGCAGAACCACCTACTAAAGCCAAAGGCTATGGGACTATCCATGCTTGTTCAGCAATTTGTAGACTCATGTGGATCAGAACGGGATTACAGGTAGGCAGAAAACACAGATTCAGATAGGAAAAAAACACAACTACTGTTTAAAAAGAAGTCATCTCTTTGGGATCTCCTAGCCTGGGGACTGTGGACAGGTCAATTCACTCCCAGTAGCCCAAGCAATCCAGACTCTGCTGACATCCCTGTGCTAGTCCTGCCCCCACTCAGGGGAGAGGTAGACTAGCCCCAGGCGGATCAAGCCAGCCAGAGTCAGCTGACATGCAGTGCTAGTTCCTCCTCCTCCTATGGGGAGAGGGAGTGTCTCAGACCCACTGCACCCATATTGAGACTCATGACAGTATGGGATCTGCTTGCATCCAAGAACATTGGACCCATTCCCACCAGGAAAGAGACCCAACTTGCTCCCACTGGAAGAAGGGACGGGAAGAGGACAATATAAGAACACATTCAGAGAAACACCAGAGACCTGGGGAGTGCGCATGCATGGCAGATCCCAGCACGACGGGATTATCCCACCCAGAGACTGCCAGCACCATAGACCCTTTCTTCACCAATGGGGCTAGATAGGCCTGGGCCTGTTTACGGCCCAACTTCCAGTGATCTGTGCACAACTAGCTGAAGTCAGGTTACTGCACACTGCAGCTGCCATCGCAGCAGAAGCCAGCGTGCTCAGAGACTGCCAGAGTCCAAGTCCCATTCTTCACCCACTGGACAGGCAAGGGTCCAGCCTACCCAGAGATTGGCAAGGTCCTGATACAAGGACGGCCTCATTCCATGCAAGAGGAAAGCCAGCAGGACATCCCACCTTCTCCCACAGACTGAAAAGGAACCAGGGTCACATACTCACCAGGAGAGGAAGAGACTCCTTCTGCACCCACAGGAAGAAATGATGGGAAGGAGACAATATAAAAACATATCCAGCAACAGAAAAACCAATAGGATACCACCAGAGACTAGAGACTCTACTCCTGCAAGATCTGGACAGCCCACTGCAGATGAAGCGGATTAGAAAGACCTTAAAAATAATTTCATGAAAATGATAGAAGCCCTCAAAGAGGATATGAGAAAATTCCTTAAAGAAATGGAAGAAAAAACAAACCAAAAAATGCAATAAATGGAAGAAAAGACAAACCAAAAAAATTCAACCACTGCAAGAAAGAGAGGAAAAGACAAAGCAAAAATTGCAAGAAACAATTCAAACAGTACAAGGGTTGAAAGCTGAAAGAGACACAATAAAAAAAACATAGTCTGAAGGAATGCTGGAAATAGAAAAGCTGGGCAAACG
The DNA here is from genome assembly GCF_017639785.1 of Mesocricetus auratus. NCBI lineage: Eukaryota > Metazoa > Chordata > Mammalia > Rodentia > Cricetidae > Mesocricetus > Mesocricetus auratus. The sequence goes on from NW_024430733.1 coordinate 6,183, forward strand.
GTCAGGTATTACAGATGCAAGCATAACCAACAGAATATAAGAGATGAAATAGAGAATCTCAGGTGCTGAAGATACACTAGGAGAACTAGATTCATCGATTGAAGAAAATCTTAAGTCCAACAAATCCCTAACACAAAATATCCAGGAAATATAGGACACTGTGAAAAGACCAAACCTAAGAATACTAGGTATAGAAGAAGGTGAAGAAAACCACCTCCAAGGGGCAGAAAGCATATTCAACAAAATCATAGAAGAAAACTTTCCCAACCTAAAGAAAGACATGCCAATGGAAGTACAAGAAGCCTACAGAACACAAAATAAAGTGGACCGCATAATAGTAAAAACCTCAAATGTACACAATAAAGAATATTAAGAGCAGCAAAGGAAAAAGGCCAAGTAACACACAAAGGCAAACCTATCAGAATCACACCTGACGTCTCCATGTAAACTCTGAAAGCCAGAAGGTCCTTCCTAGATAGATATTCTACTAACAAAAAGAGACCACAGATGCCAGCCCAGACTGCTATACCCAGCAAAGCTTTCAATCACTGTAGAAGGAGATAACAAGACATTCCATGACAAAACCAGATTTAAACAATACACATCCACGAACCCGTCCCTATAGAAAGTTCTGGAAGGGAAACTCCACAAACTCAGGGAAATTGAATTATGTACAATAGTACCATCCCTGGGCCAAAGAAGAAATAAAAAAGAAAATAAAGACTTATCAGAATTCAATGAGAATGAAGACAGAACATACCCAAACTTATAGGACACTTTGAAAGCAGTGCTATGAGGAAAGTTCTTAGCACTAAGTGCCCACATGAAGAAACAGGAGAATAGTTACACTAGAGAATTAACAGCAGAACTTACAGCTCTAGCACACAAAGAAGCAAACTCACCTAGGAGAAGCAGACACCAGGAAATAAACAGAGGGCTGAAATCAATAAAATAGAAAATAGGAAACCAATATAAAGAATCAATGTAACAAAGAGTTCTTTGAGAAAATCAACAAGATAGCCAAACCTTTATCCATACTTACAAAATGGCAGAGTGTGAATATGCAAATAAACATAATCAGAAATGAAAAGGGGACATAACAATGGACACTGAGGAAATTTAAAGAATCATCAGGTCCTGTACTCCACAAAATTTGAAAATTTAAAGGTAGTGAACAATTTTCTGGATAGATATCACGTACCAAAATTAAATTTGAATTATGTACAATAGTACCATCCCTGGGTCAAAGAAGAAATAAAAAAAGAAAATAAAGACTTATCAGAATTCAATGAGAATGAAGATAGAACATACCCAAACTTATAGGACACTTTGAAAGCAGTGCTATGAGGAAAGTTCATAGCACTAAGTGCCCACATGAAGAAACTGGAGAATAGTTACACTAGAGAATTAACAGCAGAACTTAAAGCTCTAGAACACAAAGAGGCAAACTCACCCAGGAGAAGCAGGCACCAGGAAATAAGCAGAGGGCTGAAATCAATAAAATAGAAAATAGGAAAACAATATAAAGAATCAATGTAACAAAGAGTTGGTTCTTTGAGAAAATCAACAAGATAGTCAAACCTTTATCCATACTTACAAAATGGCAGTGTTAATATGCAAATAAACATAATCAGAAATGAAAAGGGGGACATAACAACTGACACTGAGGAAATTTAAAGAATCATCAGGTCCTGTACTCCACAAAATTTGAAAATTTAAAGGAAGTGGACAATTTTCTGGATAGATATCACTTACCAAAATTAAATCAAGAACAGATAAGCAATTTAAATATACCTATAACCTATAACCCCTAAGGAAATAAAAGCAGTCACCAAAAGTCTCCCTTCCCCCAAAAAGCCCTGGTCCAGATGGGTTCAGTGCAGAATTTTATTAGAAATTGAAAAAGCTTATACCAATACTCCTGAAAGTATTCCATGCAATAGGAGCAGAAGGATCTTTGCCAAACTCTTTCTACAAGGCTTCAATAACCTTGACACCAAAGCCACACAAAGCCACAACTATGAAAGAGAACTTAAGACCAATGTCCGTCATGAACACTGATGCAAAAATACTCAATAAAATACAGGAAATTTGAATTCAAGAACACATGAGAAAATTCATCCCCAGCCGGGCACTGGTGGCGCACGCCTTTAATTCCAGCACTGGGGAGGCAGAGGCAGGTAGATCTCTGTGACTGCGAGGCCAGCCTGGTCTACAGAGCAAGTTCCAGGACAACCTCCAAAACAATAAAGAGAAACCCTGTCTCAAAAACAAACAAACAAAACAAAACCAAAAAAAAACAAAACAAAACAAAACAAAACAAAAACTCATCCACCATGATCAAGTAGGCTTCATTCCAGAAATTCAGAGATGGTTCAATGTACGGAAATCCACCAATGTACTCTACCATATAAACAAGCTGAGAAACAAAACTCACATGATCATCTCACTAGATGTTGAAAACATCTTTGACAAAATCCAACACCCCTTTATGATAAAGGTCTTGGAGAGATCCAGGATAACAGCAACTTACCTTAACATAATAAAAGCTATATACAGCAAAACAATAGCCAACATCAAACTAAATGGACAGAATCTCCACCCGATTCCTCTCAAATCAGGAACAAGACAAGACTGTCCACTCTCTCCATACCTTTTCAATATTGTCCTTGAAGATCTAGCTAGAGCAATACAATGGCAAAAGGAGATCAATGAGATACAAACTCCTACAGCTGATAAATAACTTCAGCAAAGTGGCAGGATACAAGATCAACTCAAGAAAATCTGTAGTTCTACCATATAGAGAGGATAAAAGGGCTGAGAAAAAAAATCAGAGAAACATCGTCTTTTAGACACAAACAACATACAATATCTTGGGGGTAGCACTAACCAAACAAGTGAAAGACCTGTATTGCAAGAACTTTGAGTCTTTAAAGAAGAAAGTAAAGTAGATACCAAAATATGGAAAGATCTCCCATGCTCTTGGATAGGTAGGATCAATGAAGTAAAAATGGCAATCCTGCCAAAAGCAATCTACAGATTCAATGCAATCCCCATTAAAATACCAATACAATTCTTCACAGACCTTGAAGGAACAATAATCACCTTTGTATGGAAAAACAAAAGACCCAGGGTAGCCAAAACAATCCTATTCAACAAAGCCACATGGAGTCATCATCATCCCTGATTTCAAGCTCTATTATAGAGCTATAGTACTGAAAACAGCTTGGTATCCGCACAGAAATAGACAGGTAGACCAATGGAATCGAATTGAACACCCTGATATTAACCCAGACATGTATGAACATCTGATCTTTGACAAAGAAGCTAAAAATATACAACGGAAAAAAGAAAGCATCTTCAACAAATGGTACTGCCATAACTGGATGCTGGCATGTAGAACAATGCAGAAAGATCCATGTCTATCACCATGCACAAAACTTAAGTCCAAATGGATCAAAGACCTCAACATAAATCCAGCCACACTGAACCTCTTAGAAGAGAAAGTGGGAGGTACCCTTGAATGAATTGGTATAGGAGACAGCTTCCTGAACATAACATCAGTAACACAGACACTGAGGTCAACAATTAATAAATGGGACCTCCTGAAACTAAGAAGCCTCTGTAAGGCAAAGGACACAGTCAGCAAGACAAAAATGCACCCCACACAATGGGAAAAGATATTCACTAACCCAACATCTGACAGAGGGCAGATCTCCAAAATTTACAAAGAACTCAAGAAAGCTAGTCTCCAAAACACTAAAGAATCCAATTAAAAAGTGGGGTGCAGAACTAAATAGAGAATTCTCAATGGAGGAGTTTAAAATGGCTGAGAGGCACTTGAGAAAACGCTCAGTATCCCCAGCCATGAGGGAAATGCAAATCAAAACAACTCTGAGATACCATCTCACTCCTGTCAGAATGGCTAAAATCAAAAACACCAATGACAGCTTATGCTGGCATTGATGTGGAGAAAGGGGAACACTCCTCCATTGCTGGTGGGAGTGCCAACTTGTACATCCATTTTGTAAATCAGTACGGAGATTCCTCAGAAAAATGGAAATCAGCCGGGCATCGGTGGTGCATGCCTTTAATCCCAGCACACGGGAGGCAGAGGCAGGCAGATCTCTGTAAGTTCGAGACCAGCCTGGACTACCAAGCGAGTTCCAGGACAGCCTCCAAAGCCACAGAGAAACCCTGCCTCGAAAAACCAAAAGAAAAAAAAAAAAGAAAAGAAAAGAAAAATGGGAATCAGCCTACCACAAGACCCAGCAATACCACTCTTAGGCATAGATCCAATAGATGCACGTTCATACAAGGGCATCTGTTCCACTATGTAATAGCCAGAACATGGAAGCAACCTAGATGCCCCTCTACTGAAGAGTGGATAGAAAAAATGTGGTACATTTACACACTGGACTCCTGGAATTTGCAGGCAAATGGATGGCATCTAGAAGAAACCATCCTGAGTGAGGTAACCCAGTCACAAAAAGACAAACACGGTATGTACTCACTCATAAATGGATTTTAGATATGAATCAGGAGAGTACCAGCCTACAATCCCACTGCCAGAGTCTACATAACAGAAACAGAACCTTCAAGGAATGACTGATGGAAGCAGAGGCAGACAGCCACAGCTAAACACTGAGCTGAACTCAAGGAACCCAGAGACAGAGAGGGTGGACTGATGAGCCTAGGGGTCAAGACTGGGCTTATTTAACCCACAGAAACAGCTGACCTAAACAAGGGGGAGCTCTTGAACTCCAGAATGATGGCTGGTAATCCAGCATGGGACTATTCAAAGACCCCCTGAATGTGGTTGTCAGTGAGAAGGCATAGGCAATCTATGGGGCCTTGGGTAGAAGATCAGTACTTAACCCTGGCATACAAATGGACTTTGGGTGCCCATCCTACAATGAGAGATGCACTCTCACCCTGGACTCTCGGGAAAGGGTCTAGGCCCTGCCCCAGATGAAATGACAGACTATGGACACCCCTCATGCAGGGCCTCACCCTCCCTGGGGAAAGCAGTGAGGATTGGGGGAGAGGGTGGGAGTTGGTGGAAGTGCATGGGAGGAGGGCAGGGAAAGGGTGAGGGACCTGGGATTGACATGTGAAGCAACCTTGTTTCCAATTTGAATTGAAAAAGAAAAAAATCAAAAGAAAAAACAGGGTAAATCCACACACAATACCTCCACCACCAAATCCAAAACAAACAAGAATTAACAATCAGTAGTCCCTCAATATTAATGGTCTGAACTCACCTATAAAAAAAGCACAGTCTAAGAGTATCGATAAGGCAGAAGTCATCCTTTTCCTGCATACAAAAAACATACCTCAACTTGAAAGACAGATGATACCTCAAAAAGTAAAGGGTTGGGAAAAGATTTTACAATCAAATGGACCAAAGAAACAAGCTGGTGCAGCTATCCTACTATCTAACAAATTATATTTCACACTAAAAATCAAAACAGATGAAGAAGCTCATTTCATATTCAGAGGAAAAATCCATCAGGATGAAGTCTCAATTCCAAACATCTGTGCCCAAAGTAAAAGAAACCCACTTTCATAAAAGAAACACTACTAAAACTCAAATCACACAAAAGACCTCACAGTTATAGTGAGAGACTTCAACACCCCACTCTCACCACTAAACAGGACAACTAGACAGAAACCTAACAAAGAAACAAAGGAACTAACAGAAGTTATGACCCAATTGGGTTTGACAGACATCTATAGAACATTCCACCCAAACACAAAAGAATATACCTTCTTCTCAGCGCCACATGGAACCTTCCCAAAAATTGACCATATACTGGGAATAATATCAACCCTTAACAGGTATAAAAAAAATTGGAAAAACTCCATGCATCTTATCAGACCACCATGTCTTAAAATTAGAATTCAACAACACAAATTGCAGAAACCCTTCAAATTCACGGAAATTGAATAATGCTCAATTGCACCACTCCTGGGTCAAGGAAGACATAAAGAGAGAAATGAAAGACTTCCTAGAATTAAGTGAGAATGTAGAAACAACATACCCAAACTCATGGGACACTTTGAAAACAGTCCTAAAAGAAAAGTTCATAACTGTCCACATCAAAGAACAGGAGCACAATCACACTAGAGCATTAACAGCACACTGGAAAGCTCTAGAACAAAAAGAAGCAAACTTACCCAGGAGGAGTAGACCCCAGGAAATAATCAATTGGAGAGCTGAAATAAATGTAGTAGAAACAAACAAAACAATACAAAGAATTGATGTAACAAAGAGTTAGTTCTTCCAGAAAAATCAACAAAATAGACAAAACTTTATCCAAACTAACCAAAAGGCAGAGAGAGAACAGAAAAATTATCAAAATCAGAAATGAAAAGGGGGACATAAGAATGGACAATGACAAAATCCAGAGAATCTTCAGGTCATAATTTGAAAACCTGTACTGCACAAAATTTGAAAATTTAAAGGATGGACTATTTTCTGAATAGATATAACTTATCAAAATTAAAAAAAGAACAGATAAGCAACTTAAACAGACCTGTTATCCCATATGAAACAGAAGCAGTCATCAAAAGTCTCTGAACCAAAAAAAGTCTAGGGCCAGATGGTTTCAGTGCAGAATTCTACCAGAAATTCAAAGAGCTAATACCAATACTCCTCAAATTGCTCCACACTATAGAAGCAGAAGGTTCAATGTCAAACTCTTTTCATGAGGCTGAAATGACCTTGGCACTGAAACTACACAAAGACACAACTAAGAAAGAGAACCACACACCAATATCCCTCATGAACATTGATGGAAAGATACTCAATAAGATACTGGCAATCAAATCCAAGAACACATCAGAGAAATCATCCATCATGATCAATCAGTGTGCATCATCCCTGGTTCAAACATATTAAAATCAATCAATATAATCAACCATATAAACAAACTGCATAAGAAAAATATCACATGATCATCTCACTAGATGTTGAAAAAGTCTTTGACAAAATCCAATATCCCTACATAATAAAGGTTTTGGAGAAATCAGGGATAACAGGAACATACCTAAACATATTAAAAGCAACATACTGTAAACCAACATCCAACATTAAACCAAATGGAGAGAAACTCAATGCAATTCCTCTAAAATCAGGAACAAGACAAGGCTGTCCACGGTCCTCCATATCTCTTAAACATTGTACTCGAAGTTCTAGACAGACCAATAAGACAACAAAAGGAGTTCCAGGGGTTGCAAGTTGGAAAGGAAGAAGTCAAATTTTCACTATTTGCTGATGATATGATAGTTTACATAAGTGACCCAAAAAACTCTACCAGGGAAATCCTACAACCAATAAACACCTTCAGCAAAGTGGCAGGGTACAAGATTAACTAAAAAAATCAGTATAAAAAGGACGAGAGTATATGTATATGTATATGTATCTTTCTCCTCTGCAGGGAATTCTCGTGGACCAAAAAGAAGCACAGTCTGTCTTGTAATTTATCAGTCTCAGCAACTGTGGCAGCTCATCAAGAGGGCTCCTCCTGCTCTGTGAAGGTAAAGACACTGAACACACACTCACCAAGACATTGACTGTGGTCTCCCTCACAGCTTCCTGCAGGTGCATCAGAGGAGATCCCTAAAAAGAATGTGCATGTTACCTTCCATTGGTGCTCCTGATTGCTAAGCCTTCCCTGAGTGCCACAGCAAACAGGGCAAAGCCATCTGGGTCTCAGGACATCAGCATCTGCCCTACTGAATGATCAGATATCAAGTGACTACAGCCCAGGTCTTCCCAGTAAATGCCATCCAACCCAGCAGACAGAGCCCTAGTCTGGGTAGTATTTTACTAGAAATTCTTGTAATCCCCACCGCACTTCCTGCTCCTCTTCCAAGGCACAGGGTCCTTTGTGGACACATTCCTTTACACACTCAGGGTCCAGCATTGTCAACCCATTGTTCCAGAGCTGTGAAGTCTTGCAGACAGATGTTGCATTCCAACAGCAACTGTGGTCATCGTTCAAATGATGTTAAAGGAGTGGGGCAGGAGAGGGAACACAATGACAAGTCATGGTAGGGCTTGCAGGCAGGATAGAGGCTGTGTACATGATGTAGTTAGAATCTCCAAGAATTGTTTCCAGAAGTTGAAACAGGCTTCATGGTAATGGACTACAGAGACTAGGGGTTTGTATGAGATCATAGCAAGGATTATCATACCATTTCTATCTGCCAGAATATCTTAAACCAGGAAAATAACAGTTTGTTAGACACAGTCACACATTTTACCCTCCTCTTTTGGTTGAACTGCAGGAATTTGGTTTGAGAATCTTGATGTTTTGGTGTGTGGACCCCAAGAAATGGTCAGTCAGAACATTTATTTATTGATCATCTAAAATGTATTACAAAATCCACACTGCTAATATCATCATCAAAGCAAAAACAGCCCTCATCTTGCTGGCTGCCCTTCCCTTTCTGCACTGTCCCTACACTGGGTTCAAGGTTGGGCAGTGAGCTCAGTACCTGCACACATCCCTCTTCATTGGTATGTTCCTAACAAAAGCCAGAGAACCTAGAGAACACTTATTCACTGGTCTCTTTTCCTCTTACTAACCACTCAAGCTCAGCCCTGGAAGAAGTAGCAGGACCATCTCCCCAGCCATGGGCAGCAGAGTCAGGATTATGAGTTCAAAACAATTCTCTATTACATAGTGTGAAGTAAGCCTAAAACACATGAAACATTGCAATAAATAGAAATAAAACCCAACAACAATTGAGAGAAAGGAATCAAACTATGAATGGCGGATGCTGAGATCTGTTACCTGACACAGAGTTTCTCAAACCTCTCACTTGACTTAACTGTGTCAAGCAGGACTGAACATATATGCATAGGAGAGTTCCTTAATTGTAAATATCTGTGTTCAAGGACAACCTGGTCTACAAGAGTTAGTTCTAGACAGCTTCCAAAGCTCCCAAGAAACCTTGTCTCGAAAAACAACAAAAATTTCATTCATTCACTTATATACTTCTTTATTTGTTTTTTGGTTTTTCGAGACAGTGTTTCTCTGTATTGTTTTGGAGCCTGTCCTGGAATGGGCAGGTGCATCTCTGTGAGTTCGAGGCCAGCCTGGTCTACAGAGCAAGTTCCAGGACAGCCTCCAAAGCCACAGAGAAACCCATCTCGAAAAACCAAAAATAAAATGTACAAAGGTCATTGACCACCAGGAGAGCAACAGAGTGTGATTAAGTCCACCAAGGTCAACATAAGAGAGCTGAAAGTGCAGCAATTCTAGAATTAACATGCCTGCCCCCAGCCTGGTCTACAGAGTGAGTTTCAGGACAGCCTCCAAATCCACAGAGAAACCCTGTCTCGAAAAACCAAAAAACAAAAACAAAAAAACATGCCTTCCCAGGGGGAAATCACTCAAAATATTTAAGAGATAAATGAGCAAAAACCTCTACACTGATAGCACACATTAATTTCTCACTAATGCTCAAAGAGGAGAGAGTCTAGAAAAGAGTTTGTACTCCACACATGCTGTCATCGTTATGTCTCTCCTAGGTTAAGGCTTCAAGTAAAACCTTGAACAATGTAAATAGGGACAGGAGACTGCAATTGTAGCTACTTAAGCTGATGGGAGACATATACCAAAGATATTCCAAGAATTAGTACACCAGTGACCTGAGCGAGCAGGCCATTCTTTGGAGACACAGTGCTGAAGGGCAAGGGCCAGGGGATGAGAGAGAGGAAAAGTAGAAGGTAAAAACAAGTGAAAGCTGCTTAGGGGAGGTCTCACACAATTTGTAAGGGCCATGTGGTGAAAGACCCCAAATTTATAGAAATAAAATATAAGCTTAAACAGGGAGGGCACCCCACTAGAGAACTTGGGAAGTGAACAAAGGACCCCATCCCAGGAACCGGCCAAACCACAGAATGGAATGTATGGTTTAGCAACCTTAATTGCAGAAGGGCTGTAAATCCACGAAAGGCCAATTACAGGCTGCCGACCATCTGTGAAGAACTGACCAGGGTCGTCAGAGAAGGGCAAACAAGATTAGTGGGAAACAAGGAGATAACACTATTTACTTAGGGAGAGATAATTAAATCATGCCAAGGTTTGAGGAAGTTACAACATTGTAGGTCAGGAAGATATCTACTTCCCTAGGATCAAGAGTCACGTACGCCCTTCCCCTGTCACAAGATAGGGAACCCTCCCAAAAGCTTGTGGTTTTTGTCTTTAAAAGCTGATTGTAACTGAACCTTGGAACCAATCTGTCTAAAAGCTGACTGAGAGGCCCATCTGCAGATGCCTAATTAAAGCCTCTTGCGTGTTGCATCAATTGGCATGTGGACTCTTGATTCTTGGGGTGAGGAATCCAGCTTGGGGACCCCTCCTCAATTCGTGGCACCCCAACAGTGGGACATCACAGAACAACTAATGTGGCCACAGTTTTGCACCCAGCCCTGGGAGGACTTCACACACCAGCTTTCAAGGCTCAGCAACTTCTTCCCTTCTGGGTCCCACAGCCCATGAGCTCACCTTGTCAGGTCTTCCCACCTTGGCCATGCTTCCTTCACAGCTCCCTGCGGCAGGGCTCACAGCTCAGCACCCAAAACCACTGCTCCTGCTCCACTACAGAGCCAGGTATTCAACATGGTTCCAGGAAGAGGCATGGACTCTCCTGACTGGCAGGTTGGTCTAGGGTTCATGATTGGCTAGTGAAGCCTGAGGGACAGCAGCACCTCCCCTAAGGTCACAATGTGTTCAAAGGCACAGCATAGTGAGAAACCCTGGTCTGCAGAGATTTGCATTTGAACAGTGCTTGCCCCAGCTGCAATTTCTGGCCTAGCCACCTTGCATAACAAAGGCACTAGAGATTCTTCCTCAGGACACAAAGTGGCTAGTTTGCATAGCCCATTACACACTGTGGAGTGCAATTATTCCACTGCCTCAAAGGTGGAAGGGTGTCTAGAATATTACCAGTTAAGGAGAGAGTTTGGGGCCAGGTGGTGGTGGCGCTCGCCTTTAATGCCAGCAGAGGCAGAGCCAGGCGGATCTCTGTAAGTTCGAGGCTTGTCTGACAGCCTCCAAAACAATACAGAGTAAGCCTGTCTCATAAAACCGTAAAACCAAAAAAAAACAAAAAAAGAAGAGAGTTTGGGACACAAAAGGAGATGCATGTTATGTTACTTCACACTGAGGGCAGACAATCTTGAGGAAAGGAGCAGGAACCAGATCACAAACAAGATAATATCTTTCTCCCACTGGAAAGATGGCTCCTGTGGCTCCATTGCTTTAGAAGACTTATTCCTGACATTCAAGTGAATCTCTTGACAAAAGAATAATAACAAAATCTTTAGTCTTCAAGGTCAGATGAATAATCCCAGAGAAATGGAACAAGGAACAATGTACTGTGATCCATCAGTGGACAGGTGAAAAATCCAAAAACAAACAAGATAAAAAAACCACAGCAGTATTATTCAAGGTTCTCTACTGGAACGGAACTGATAGAATAAATCACAAGGAAAGCAGAAATTAGATTAAAATGTCTCACAAGCTGTGTCCAGCTAGCCCACCAATGGCTTTCTACCAATAGAAAGGTGAAGACTTCAGTAGTTGTTCAACCATAAGGTTGGATGGCTCAGCTGGTCTGCAGTATATATCAGCAATCCTAAGAAGTAGACTTTAAAGAGAGTAAAGTATTGAGATTCACAGTCACAGCCTGGGCCATCAAACAAAGAGAAAGAGCTTCCATCCTCAATATCCTTTATATGTGTGATCTGCCACCAGAAGGTCCGGCCAACATTAATGCAGGATCTTGTTACCTCAAAAGATCCAAATTAATGAAGAGTCTTCACATTCTAAACCTGTCATTAAGAAAAATCATCACAGATGTACACAATTCTTTGGCATTCAGTAAATTCGAGAGGTGGTCAGTTTGACTACCAAGAACAGCCATCAGAACAACCAGGACAGAAGACTAGAGAAAGATTTATCAGCAGGAGGCCTTGAGAGATTGATATTCATTTCCAAAGTTATTTTCATTTTTTATTCATTTATTTATTTATTTATTTGGTTTTCCGAGACAGGGTTTCTCTGTATTGTTTTGGAGGCTGTCCTGGAACTTTTTCTGTAGACCAGGCTGGTCAGGAACTCACAGGGATCTGCCAGCCTCTGCCTTCCGAGTGCTGGGATTAAAGGTGTGTGCCACCAATGCCTGGCATTTCCAAAGATCTTACAGCATGTAATGCATAGGAATTTGGCTCAGGGAGTCTGGACAAGCTCATATAATGTTTTGCCAAAACATGCTCAGTTAACAAATGCAGTTCTGATTATGGTCACAAGGTAAAGACAGAGATATATAGGGAATTCCTTACCTCACAGGCATGCAGGAAAAATACATAAATTCTTAAAATTATATGAACAAGTGCCCATGGCATGTTCATCTTACACCACAGTGTCCTTGCTGAAAGTCCAGTCAATGACATTGTGAAAGCAGATTGCTTTGGATCCTATGATCTCTGTCAGTCACTACATATGATCTAAAACGACAGATGTATCAATGCCACAATTCTCACAAGTACAAAGGACAGAAAACACAAATTCAGAAAACATCAAGGAAAAGTCACCTAGAAACAATGAGGTCATTTATAATATTTGGAAGATATGCTGAGCTATTATAACCTGAGAACAACGGTCCTTTTTTTTTTTTTTTTTATGAGACAGGGTTTCTATGGAGAATTAGGAGTCTGTCGGTCCAGCCTGGCCTCGAACTCACAGACATCTGCCTGCCTCTGCCTCCTCGAGTGCTGGGATTAAAGGCCAGAGCCTCCACCGACCAGCAAGAACAAAGGTCCTTTTACATCTGAAAGGCCAGCGCTGCTTCCAAACAGGACCTGAACGAGTTCTTTTAAGTAGCCCTGGTTGCAATTTGTCTCATGTCTTTGACATCATTAGAAAGAATTTCATGGTTGCCCTTTGTAACCTGCATTTTGATTTTAGTTATATTGTATTTTGCCTGCATCTGTCCATGCCCAGCAACTACAGAACCCACAGGAAACCAAGAGACACTGGGGAGTGGCTTTACAGCCAATGGTTAGCTACCATGTGGTGTCTGGGACTGGAACCTGATCCTCTGCAACAACAGCCATGCCTCTTAACTGTTCAGCCATCTCTCAGCCCTTCTTTTATTTAAAATTTACTTCTCTATGTTTGTGATTAATAGGCTTTCTATTACCTCCCTCACTTTTTGCTCTCTCTGCAATCTTTGGTATATACTTGCCTCCTGAGTTCTTTCTTGTTAACAATGTATTAGTAGGAATATAGAAAAACATGAATACAATGTTCTGAGTCCACTGTGTTTGTTTTATGCGTGTGGTTTAAGGGCTGGAATATTGTGTTGGATAAAAGTGAGGGAGCTCATTTCTATGTGAGACTAATTTTCTCACCTGAAGGAGAGGAGATTTCCACTTTTTAATGAGTCTCAGGTATCTGACCCCGACTAGGCTTCCTTGGACAGGGAAGATAATCAAGAACAGAAAACTTAAATTCAAAATCACCTTAGAAGTTAAGAGTAATCATTATTCCACTGGGTGGTGGTAGAACACACCTTCAATCCCAGGACATGGGAGGCAGAGGCAGGAGGATCTCGGTGAGTTCTTGTAGACCAGCCTGGTCTACAAGAACTCATTTCAGGATACCCTTGAAAGCCACTGAGAAACCCTGTCTCAAAAAACAAAACAAAACAAAACAAGAAAGGGCTAGCTCCAGGACAGACTTCAAAGCTACACAGGGCAACCCTGTCTTGAAAGAAAAAATAAAACAAAACAATAAAAGCCAGGCATTGGTGATGTATGCCTTTAATCCCAGCACCGGAGAGGCAGAGCCAAGTAGATCTCTGTGAGTTTGAGGCCCAGCCTGATCTACTGAGTGAGTTCCAGGACAGCCTCCAAAACTACAGAGAATTCCTGTCTCAAAAAAAAAAAAAGCTGGGAGAGTCATATTGGACATAGTTGTTGACATATTGCTTTTTGTGGGAAGTTAATCTTTTTTTTTTTTTTTTTGGTTTTTCGAGACAGGGTTTCTCTGTGGCTTTGAAGGCTGTCCTGGAACTCGCTTGGTAGTCCAGGCTGGTCTCAAACTCACAGAGATCCGCCTGCCTCTGCCTCCTGAGTGCTGGGATTAAAGGCATGCGACACCAATGCCCGGCCGGGAGGTTAATCTTTGACAGTGGGAAATGACTTGTTAGAATGGAAAAATACTCCCATTTTGATGTATATATAAAGTCAAATGGAGCTATTCTGGGCTGCCCACCTGTGTGAAATTCACCAAGTGGCCAGACAATTCATTTCTTCATACTGATGCCCCTTTCCCATCTCAGGACTTGGACCCAAGGCTTGGCTGGACCAGATGAGATAGAAATACGTGCATACAGAAGAACAAAACCTGGTACACATAAAGAATGCCAGAAATCCTGGCATTGGTGGTGCACCTTTAATCCCATCATTTAGGAGGCAAAGGAAGGCAGAGCTCTCTGAGTTCATGCTCGGGGCCCAAAGAGCTGGCTCTGCTTCAGAGAGTTCAATACTGTCCTTATTCTTCAAGGTTCTCTTCAAGGTTCAAGTCCTAAGACCTAAAGGTCTAAGGCATGGGTAGACCTTTGTTTGTTCTTGGTCATAGATGTTTTATCTAAGTAACATCAGATTAAGGTTAGGTTACTCTTGGTCTTCGAGGCCAGATAATGAATAACGGAGTCTATGGTGTAGTTACCAAATGTTTGAATAATTAAGGAAGAAAGTCTGGTTATTCCTTGTACATGATAAAAAACTATTTTACCATTGTTGTGCCCAAGTTGCAAAATCCCCAGAGATCACCAGG